>NC_055961.1:3339712-3392212 GCF_018492685.1 Alosa sapidissima
CTTTGGTGGCATGTAGCGCACCACCCTCCTGACCCTGACGCTGCTCTGCCATTGCAGTTGGAGGTGCTGAAGACCTGCGTGTGTACTGGGCAGATTACCTGCGGCGCACGCACATGCTGGTGTACGTGGTGGACTCGGCTGACCGCAGGAGGCTGCCCCAGGCCAGGAGTGAGCTGCACCGACTACTCAAAGCTGACGCCAGACTGCCCGTCGTGGTGCTGGGCAACAAGCAGGTCAGGAGACCCACACAGACAGACTTGCACACTCGTCCTCTCTCCCTCTCTCTTTCTCTCTCTCACTCTCTCTTTCTCGCTCTCTCTCTCTCTGTCCCTCTCTCTCTCTCTCTCTCTCTCTCTCTCTCTCTCTCTCAAATACACAGACACGAACATGTGTGTGTGTGTGTGTGTGTGTGTGTGTGAAGTGCTCAGTGTGATTTTAAGAGCTGAAAAGATCAGTCAGTACACTCAGCCTCTCATTCAACCCTGTCCCTGTGTGTGTGTGTGTGTGTGTGTGTGTGTGTGTGTACTCCTCTGTCTCCCAGGATAAACCAGGTGCGGTCAGCATGCCTGACCTGTACGATGCCCTTTCGCTGGCCAGCGTGAGCGACGCCCGGCAGGTGCTGCTGATGCCAGCCCAGACTGGCACTAACGGGCAGAGTGGCCACCACGGCCTGCAGAGCTTCCAGGACATGCTGCTCAAGCTCTGAGAACAGCACGAGCGCACACACACACACACACACACACACACACACACACACACAGCCATAGTAGCAGTAGCCTCCTGGACTGCAGAGTAGCGGCAGATTCAGGATAAAGACGCACAAGTCCGCTCAGTGCTCAGTGTTTATAAACATTAAACCGTGCAGGGTCAGAGGTCAGAGAAGTGGCTTTGTTTGTAGCCGTAGCAGCCACATCTGAGTAGCACACTCTGTATATAAGGCCCACCTCCCCAGGACACAGAGCAACACAGCGTCTCTTCTAGACTCAGATGCTGTTTTTATCTTTGTAAATTTTGACCTTATGTTTTGTAGATTATTGTACAGACTAAGCTGACGTTGTTCTCTGACTAGAGCTTATCTAGAGCATGATCGTCTGCTGAGAGCTTTCACTAGTGTGTCCATGACAGCTTCAGGTTTTTAACGCAGCCAGTTTTACTGCAGTATTTGTCCCCTGACTGGGCACAGAGGCTACTGGTCCAAGCCCACCTCGGACCTGCCCCTTTCTTGCTGGCATGGCTAAAGCTAAGGTGACACAAAGGACGAGAAGGCCGCGTTTGTTCCAGGCCGTGTCTCACTTTCACTGCGCTAGCCAGAACTGACCCAAGAGTGAGCGGCCACACTGACAGGTCGGGTTTGCTTTTCAGAGGTAGCCATTCTTCATGTGACATGTTTAAGTTGCTATCTCTGCCCTTACGCAACAGTGCAGGACAGAAGGCCTCTTTGTCAGGCTGTTGTTGTTAAGTGTTCAAGAATGACAGTGAGCAGCCCAGGGCAGTGTTCCGCTCACCGCTCTCACACACGTTCTACGTTCTCTTCTGTCCAGGAGAATGTTCTTGGCAAACGTGTGCTTTGTTTTGCAGTAATACGTTCAAATTTTATTCATGATATTATTTTTGCAAATAATATTTGTTACTTAAAATGTAGGCAACAGGGTGGGTGAGGACTTGTTTAAGACTTGTTTTTTATGTTCATTGCCTCTGTAAGTATCCATTGTGATAGTGAATTACTATTATGAAATATGATTAAGTACATTTTAGGTGCCAATTTCCTCAAACTGATATAACCCATTACTTTTGTAAGCCTATGGAGTTTAGCAAGGTGCTCATTTTATTGTAAAATAGGGAAAGATCCACCCAACACTAGTCAACCAGAGCCAGAGACACAATAGTTTCAGCTGTTCTACAGTTTCTCTCTTCTGATATCTGAGAATAACTCAAGTTCTATTGTCACTTGACGTGTGGGTTGTTTAACACACCCGATTATGACTGTATCTTACTGTAACAGTTGACCTCATGCATACCTCTGTGTGTGATTGTTGGCCTGAGCCAGGATATCATAGTCTTATTTCTTATTTTGTTTTCTAATCAAGACAGTCTACCATTTGTGTTTCAAGGCTGATGAAGCTGGAATTGCATTTTAAAGACATGAAGATGCATGCTTTGTATGAAGCATGCTAGGACCTGGGGTTGGGGTAACGTCACATAGCACATTTCTCCCGTCGTGGCTGTTACAGCTGTGAGATTGGCAAGGGCTGAACTCAGACACGTTTGCAGACACATGATGTTCACGGCATAGACACACATTGGTAATGGCTCCTTAACTTAAAATTCTAGTAACATTATTTAGGTTAGCTGTGTGCTGACCGGAAATCTAAGGCTTACAGATATGGTCGACTGCAAAGTTTATTTCCCAGTGTCTGGGAGAAACTCCATCCATATTATATGCTGGGCTAGTGTGTTATAAGCCAGTAGCATAGCCTACTGGTGCAGATGATTCATATGGAGTGGCTTTTTGCCCAGCGTAGGAGACACCTGATAATGTAAACAAACTCTGCTGCCTGAGGATATAGCTGGCTGAAAGTCAACAGTCTCTGCCCTCGAGAGCACCACATGAGCACATAATATAGTTCACACACCTCCTGGTTTCTGCGATGAGCAAACACACTCAAAACACATGTGATGAGCAAAGTCCAGCCCTGAATGTATGTAGGTGTCTATACCTTGCAGCTATCAGCCTCGCTCAGTATTTACCTGGTGGATGGTTGGTTTGTGGCAATCATGGACAACAGATGTAAATTAGCCTTGTGGCTATAATCTGGCCCAATTATATATTGTGCATTGTCCCTGTCAAATAAACGTAAATAAATAAATACATTTAACAAATTGAAGCATTATCAAACCTTAAACTTTGTATTCTGAGGCAGAGGAAAATAACTCCTAATTAGTTGGACTATTATTATTATTTAAAGTATTTATATCTGTAAAGAAATGTTTTTCTACTTTGTGCAGTACCTCGATCCATTGCAAGGGGTGCTAAGCAAGTTGTGCACTGAGGCAGTCCTTGGTGGCTTCTCCATACACATGTTTGTATAACTTCATTGCATAACTCCATATTCCTGTACCTGTGAATGCGTCTTCTCAGTGTATATACATACATACACACACACACACACACACACACACACACACATCTCCAAATGTGTACACTGAATAAAACTCTCAAATACCTCTGTGCATGTGGTACACTTCTGTATTAAAAACAGCATGGATCACAGTTACCGCACATTAATCTTACGCAAGCTCCTCCCCAAACAGAACACACACACACACACACACACACACACAGGTGTGTGCAGACGTGGCGAAAGATGGTAGTCCCCAATAATCCAGCTCGGACATATTCCAAAATAACAAACCCATGTGGAAATGTGTAATCTCACCACATCGTTCAAGAGTGGATTTCTCAATCCCGCTGTGTCAGACCCAAGCGTCGTGCGAACATAATCCCAGGACACCACGTCCGCAGCATATAATCCCAGTGCACTACGTCTGCAGCATATGTGCATCCCTCCTGAGGGTTTTGGATTTATAAAGGGGATGAGAACAGACCGTCTTTTCTTCATTTAAATTACAAACATTTCACATGGATGCTTTATACTAAATCTCTCTCCTCCGCCTGGAAATCAAAGGTTTTAGAGGGTGATCTATACAGTGGGAGATATACAGCTGAAAACACATTACTGAACGAGGTCCAAACGTCATGGCAACCATGATGACATTTAAAGTACAAAATAAAAACGTAACCCCAGCCATCTGACATCCGTTATGATCCTACGCTAATGCAAGTCATATCGACAAGACCGTTCAGCATGGCGTCACTCCCTCGTTTGTCTTTAGACTAACTTGGAAAACAGTCTGTCACTCATCCATGCCCTTTGACCTCTCCTGTCTACTCCGCAGGAGAGGTCAGAGGATAGAGAGACGCAGTGATGGGGTTGAACTCCGCCCCCTTGTTGTTGTTTTCTGAGCGGCACAACACACCTCGATGGGTAACGTCCACTGCCCCCCCCCCCCCACCGCTCAGTCTCTCAAGCCTTGAGCGACTGCATGAAGGTGGAGTAATCTTCGGCGTGGCACTGCTTGTAGTCTTCGATTTTCCTCTTGATCTGTTTGGGTGTGTCCTGGTAGTAGTTCTTCTCATCTCGCGCCATGGCCTGGGAGAACAGAGGAAACAGAGTTAACAACGAGTAGGGGGTAACCAACCAACTGTATTTCTGTTGTCTTTTGGAAAAGGCGAAACACAGCAAACCTGCCAACCATGAAAAATGTTTTGAGTAGCACCTCGAGCCGAGAAAACATAAACATTGCTCACGTCGGCCTTCATGCATTGAGCCAAAAACAGACATAGCCATACTCAGAAGACACGTTTTGGATAGCGACCCATCTTTAATATTAAATATCTATCTAAATGGGATCCAATGTGTTCCTGAAAGTGCAAACTGAATCTTTTACAGTAGCTATAATGTTGACAATCTGTTTTAGGGCCTAATAATCCTGGGGCCTGTACTACGAAGGGAGCTTAACCTACCCAGATGTAACCCAGGGTTACTTTGTTAAACCGGGGTTGACAAAACCTGGTTATCTTAAGTGTTGTTAATCGGTACTACGACGCTGATTGTGAAGTTGATTTGTTGAGCCGGGGTTAACCTAATTGGAGTTTGTGCGCGTTCACATAAAAGGGGCGGGTTGCAGCGCAAGTCACCACTTTCAATGATGACGCGATCACCTTATTTTACGGATGAGGAATGCACAATTATTCTGACAAGTTATGAGGAATTAAAACCCACTCTACGACAAAAATCAAATACGTCGGCAGTAAACAAAGCAAGGCTGGTGGCAACGTATTGCAGATCGGGTAGCCTAAATGCCTAAAAGTAAAGTTTTATGTTCTTCAAATATGTGTTACGGAGGATTAGTAGCTTGCGGAATGTCTGAAATGAGTTGAAATAATTAAATAGCCTATTTTGAGTTCATAGAAAGGCCTAAAGATGCAACCCAATTAAGACGTCGGCATATAGATTGCAGTAATAAGGATAATTGAATGTTTAAGTAGCCCCCATTGACTGATTTAGTGTATGCCTAATCCTGTGAACATTTCAGATGCAACACCATTGCCAAACGCACATGGCAGCAGGTGAAAATGAAACACAAAAACATTATTCAGAATAGTAGGTTTATATAGTTATAGCTTGCATTAATATTTCTTAATTATGAAAACATGTAGGCCTAGCTTATAGCCTTCACTTGGCCTCTGTTTTACAGCTAACAAGAAAAAGGTGTCTGAACACTACTGTAGGAGGAAAGGCACCAGAGTGTTTTACAGTAGCAGAAGAGTTGGCCATCGCAAATAATAGTGGAAGGCCGATTATGGAGGGGGTTGAGGGAGGCATTCGGTCGGATTCTGGTGATGTGGAAATGTGTAGCCTTTATGTGCACGGTACAGTAATATGACATTCAATTCAACAAGTTTGTTAAAATTGTGATTTTAATTTATTAGGCCTACTGTAGGCCTATGTCCGATTTATTTTCGGACATACAGTATTCTTGCATCACCGATGGAATACATGAATGTCCACGTACGGGCATTGCTATGAGACGTCTTCCTAGATCATCTGACAGACAACGAATTCCCTCGGCTGACAATATATATCTTCATAGAGAATATCGTCCGGGTAGGCTATATATATTTTCTGGCGGTCTCTAAAACCCCTCGCCCTGCGAAGAGAGTCCCTCACGATTTGCGCTCCAATGTCGTATGGATCATCCAGGTACGCCGACATGTCTCGGGAGAAATTGTTAGTGGAGGGGTGGTACTTATAAAGGGTGTGGTTAACGGAAACCTCGGGTTAACCAAGAACATAACCTGGTCGGAGCAGGTTTGAGATGCAGCGTAAATTGCCATGGCAGCATACCTTGGTTAAAACCTATCCACCTTTCGTAGTACGGGTTAATCGGGAAGTTACGCCACACGTGATCAAGTTACTCTCGAAGTTACCCAGATAAGCCAGTAACCCCGCTTCATAGTACAGGCCCCTGACCTATGAAAACCACTTGTGTTGATAAGCACTGATGTGGGTATGTTGTCCATTTTCTTATATGTGGGCCCTATTCGATCATGCCTGGTATTATACCTCTTTTCAATCCATTATTATTAAAGATTTATTTTGTCAAGAAATAAATCTATCGCCCATGTTATGCCAACATATCTAATTCACCTGGAGATAGAGGCTTATGGACATCTGCTGTTGTCAGTGTGTAGTCTATCCCTTTACTCACAATAACCTACATGTTTTGTTTATTTGTAAAAAAACAAAAAATCATTGTTCAATTATTACCTGCTGACTAATGCAAACTACTGATTGCTTTTAAAGAATTTCACTTGCACGTGCACTTAAGTTTCTTTCAGATCGTGGTGTCTTTCTGCCATCTGTGAGGCTGCAATGATTATCCCAACTACAGTGATAGGTGCACGATCTCCGTCTGTAAGCCTATTATTTGTTCTCACTTGTTTTCACGCTAATAATCAAGAAGAAGGATCCATATGCTCCAAAGAAAAAAACAAAATGAACACTCATTAATAAGCAGCTCAAAATAATCGTTGTTAATTGCTGCATTTTGCCTTGGAAAGGTCCGCGCTCCATTAGCGCCTTAGTTATGAAAACTTTAACCATCAGCGACACATGCTAACTGAAACAACTTATGAACAAGTAATAACGTTCCAAGACATAGTCAAACTATTAGGCCTAGGTGAATTTACAATCGCACTTATTGGAATATTTTTAGTTTCACAGCAAAACGGCAGCTAGGGGAACGTAAATTTGCGAGTGAACACTTCTTGTTAAACTCACCTCATTAAGTCTTTCATTTAAGCCACCGTTGGCTGAAGAAAAAATAACAGAGAGGCCACTATGCTTTGCCTGTCATTCTCACTGGTCACTTTCTCTCTGTATCTCATCCTCGCGGGAGATTCACATGCTCAAGGAGCTTTCCGGAAAGGTTGGATGTCTGCTCGTTTTGCGTAGTTTTAAGTAAAAAATCGTAGCGGCGTATTTTGATGTGAAAATGCGTGGTTGCTACGCAAAATGTGTACAGGTTGGCAGGTCTGACACAGCTAAATGTGGTGTTAGGAAGCGTTCACTACTGCTGGTCAGTTGGAAAGGGACTTCAATAGGCCAATGTAAGGGTGTCACAGTCACTTAGACTTTAAAATGCCACTGTCTGATGTGAAGGTCACTGCACTCCACCTTGTAGTTGCCATCCCCATGCTCGCGCAGCATGTGCTGGGCGTACTCGATCAGATCTCTGGACAGGGTCTTGGAGCTCTGGCTGGGGATGCTGGCCTGGGCTTCCATGTCTGGAAAACAATAGGAGCAAACAGGATTTACACGTGCGACGGACCCAAGTTCAAATTTTCTCTCTCTCTCTCTCTCTCTCTCTCTGTGAAGGCAAGAACAATAAAGGCCCTAACAATACCCATAAAAAACACTTCACACTTCTGCAAAGACCAGTGTCTAGTACTCGTTTCCACAGGACTTGAGGTAAAAAAAAAAAAACCTTGTGCGAGTTGTTCCTTCCACACAAAACACTTGTTTCCACCACAGATTATGAGTGTGTTGAAGGGAAGGAGGGATGGTTCGCCTCTTCAAAGTCTGCTTTATTGTCAATTTCTTCACATGTCAAGACATACAAAGAGATCGAAATTGCGTTTCCTACTATCCCACGGTGGAGACAAGACATATTTTACCAATTTGGTCCACAGACAAACATAACATTCAAGTAAACAATATAAAAAGTAAAAATAAGAAGGCACATACAATGAAGAAATAAGAGCAGCAAAATTTGGTAGAAATTGTGCAATTGTGCATACAGTAGACAGTCAATATAATAGTGCAAAAGTCAGGCCAATAAATGGCTGAGGTAGTTTTGTTTGACCTAAGTATGCAAGTGGCATAGGTCAAACAAAACTACCTCAGCCATTTATTCATGATGACGCATCTGTTCTTGGTGGCCTAGCAGAGCATGAAGTATACTACAACAGGCTCTATATCAGAAGTCCCTGTCCTAGAAATCTCTAAAGCGTTCAAACGCATTATGAACGCAGACTTCAAACAAGTTGTGTCTATTCAAGGATAATACAATGTCTTCCATTGAGTTATTGCAAGAACTTTAATGGAAAGTGAGCAGTGTTGGCAACAAATCAACAGTTTAACATGCTGTCCTCAAAGCTCAGAATAAATGATGACATTCATTCTCATACGCTCATCTGTCTTTACTACAACAGGGCACCTCTTGTCCATGCATGGGGGTCTGGGGATGGTGGCGCCACAGAACTCCACATGCCCCGGGACTAGGGGTGGGCGATATGGACAAAAAATAATATCTCGATATTTTTTGTGATTTTGATGATAATGATAATTAGTCTATCCTTTTAAAAAAAATTGTAGAAGTCTGAATTACTTTACAGCTCATTATTTATGAATAGCATCAATACAATAATAACCAATAACCTATCCTGTGACTTTTTAACCAAATCAACCAATGCATTGTCACATGGTCTAGCCAGCTACATTAAAGAAGATGACTAGGCCTAACAGTTTCCCAAGAGAAAGTCTGAAGCTCCTTTCAAAAACCTTTACTTAGGATTCACTGTAAAACTAAGCAGACCAACAGAGTACATCCAAGTTATTTCCTTCGATGTTTTGTTTAAGAGAAATCATGTAGGCTAGCATTCCAAGTTACAGAATAGAAACTAATGCGTTAGCTTATGGCTAATGTATATGAGAAATCCCAAAGAGATGCTAACGGTTAGCATAATCGATACACGTAGATATTTAGAGCGAACTTCAGTCCATATACAAAAGGGTTACATGAGAAGAGTTCTTTGTTTACAACTGACTATTAAAATACTCAAAGGCAAATGTTTTTTCTCCATATAATACCATGTAGGAAAAAGTGTGACCGTCTCATTAATGCTACGTGAACAGAAGTAGCTGAACAAATCCCAAGTAGGCTACGTCTGGATCTCGCTACACAAAATAAACGGCCTGCGTGTGACAACGTGGACCCACTAGCGATCATGTGACACTTGCTCTGCTGCAACGGGGCTTCTCTTGCATACTCCTGGATTTAGTGAATGTATGCTATGGGGTTTCAATGCGTGATTTTGAGTGTTTTTTTTCCCCCTAAGTAGTTTAAATACTCAATAATGTAAATTTGCACATCGTTAAAACAACAATCACAATATTATCGCAGACGATATATATCGCCCACCCCTACCCGGGACTTACCTTTGATCACATATGGCTTCTTTATCAGGAGTTCGTCTGGCTCCACATCCATGGCTTCAGTGTTGGTGAGCTAGAAATAAAAACCCATAAAAACCCAGTTGAAGCTATGAAGGGCTTCACTAAACAACAGCATCCCAAGACAATGCGTCTCAAACACGATATGTAAATATCCAACACACACCTCATACAATGCATCACTACTCTAGTGTCAGCTAACAAATAATCTGATTTGTTTACATGGACGATGACAGACAGTACATCAGGAAATCATTTCAAATATTACAAATTGCGGAGGAAGAATAGTTTTGCTTGATTCCCCAAAGAAGGCTTGTAACTGTAACTTAAATAGTATGTCAACAAAGGTAACACTTTATTATAAGGTGCCATAACAAATAGCAAACAAGTCATTACCTAACCCTTTATTAAAGGACCAGTATGTAGGAAATAATGGAAAATAAATGGTAACCATTCCAGAAATGATCACCATTTGTTGTCAGAGAGTAAGGAAACACGATGAATTGAAGTAATGGCTTATTTGACAACATTACTATAACCTGTAAAACCCTAGCCTAGAAATATAGACGCGCCCCTACTGCCAGGGCTAGTCTAGCAACTCTCCATTGGCTTGTGAGCTCCAGAAATCGAAACTCAATCAGGCCAATGAAATCGTGAATAGAGTCGTTTGGTGGGCTTAACATAATGATTGATGGCAGAGTTGCAACGGTTTGGCTTGAATTCCCTGCTACTTGAAAACAAATGGATGGATGTTGCTGTTGGCGAACAGTGTGACACGAGTTAAGCTTTTATTAAGCTTTTATTAAGTTGGCAAACGTTTGAACTAGCCAACTAGCTCCGCTGGTGGGAAACGCATGGGACTCATAGCGCTGCCGCTGTCCTATTGCGTGCAGAGGGAATTTGAAAGACAACTGATTATCCCGCCCCTCGGACTGAGCACTGCGAACGGCGAGTGCCCAGACCCTACATTTTAATGTGGGTCTGGCTCGTCAGGCTAGTAAAACCCCGTAAAACCCATGAAAGAAAATGAGTTACGGGGCGGAATCGCTTGGAATTTTCGTTTATGTATTAATAGCGTATTAATAATGGGCTATTTGTGTTGCCAAATTAGCAAAGGCCAACTGTCAACTTGCTGTCAGTTGTAGTCATGAACGCCTACGAGAGGCAGGCACATTTCCCAAATTAAAACAAGAAAGAAATTAAGTGGACATCGGAGGAGCTTCCTGATATGGCGATGTCTTCGTCAAACGAAGAATATCAAGTCTGACGCAGAGCTGGCCATATTTCTCCACGACAGGTAGCCTAGGCTAAACTTCATCTGCATCGCTAACTTCAGCTAAATACTGTATGTTACGTTGGTTAGAGAGGTATTTTTTGTTTTCACTGTTTCCGTAATGTGTAGCTGGGTCATGGTTGGAGAAACGTTAAAACAGCTGCAGGTCAACTAACGTTAGTTAAGTCTTAATTACATCTGGCAACCCAGAAGAGGCTCGCGTCTGGTAGTCTTGAGAAAGTTCACCTGTGTTTTGATTTTGGCCTACAGAATGTTCAGTAACAACCCTACAAATCACTCCTTTAATATTTGTAAATTGTTACAAAAATATCTATTTGGCACAACTTAGTAGTTACACCATTACTAGTGTAAGAAATGCAATGAAATTGTGTTTGTAAAGATGTAAAGTGCATATTGGACATTGGGGAGGGATTTGGGGAGGTGGGTTGGCTGTGTAGAGATTGTGTGAGTGTTGGGGGTGGTGGGGCAATAAAGACAGAAAACTATTAACTTGTGCCAAATAGATATTTTAGTAACAATTTACAAATATTAACAGCTACTTATTATGGCACCTTATTATAAAGTGTTACCCAAAGTTCCAGTTTGCACTGTTCAGTGGCCCTGCCCTGATGTGTGAGACTCAGGTTCTAGTTCATATATTACCTTAGGCTGACGAATAGGCAGAACAGTTTTGGTGTCATGTTGCAGTCCCATCTCCCTCAAGTTCTGCTGAACCGTTTTCCGGTCATCCCACGCGTTTCTGATCTGAGCACTGCATATGAGATCGGACACACGTCACTATCAACAGCGACAAATCTGCGGTTATTGGCAGGTATTCCAAACTAAACTATAAAACACTTCTGTCAGTTAAAATAGTCCGAGGCATCTTTCTCTTGCTTTCGCTGACCTCTTCCGGTCATCATGAGAACCATCTTTACTTCGTTAAATCCAGGGCTATTGCAATGCTCATGATTAAGGGATGCAGTCACACAAACATTCAATCTGACTATTGAACTGTCAAATGTAACGATGACCTAGGGCCCCGTAACAGACGGAATTACTGTAAAATGTTCACGTTAATTACAGTGTGATCCAACAGAAGCTGATAGCTTGAAATGCAATCTGTCTTCGCGTCTAATAGAACACTCAGTCAAGTGAAAGGTTAGTGGTGATTCAAATACAATCCAATGACTGCGATGGTTGTTGTTTTATGAAGTAATCCATGAGGCACAAAGATCAGTGGACACATCAGGTAACATTATTAATGCTATCCGCTAATAGTTAGATGGCTAACAGCTACGTTAGCTTGTCCATGCACTCAATGCACTTCATGCACAGAGGAGTTACAGTACGCTTCATCACGCAGTAATTATTTCAGAGAAACGAGAAGAATCCCCAGGCAACATATGATAACATGTTATGACACAACTAGCGACATTTTCTGCTTCCCAATGAAAACCCAGCTAGTCTACTAGCAGCTGGAGTGCAAAACACATGGAACTACTACATTGAGGGGCTAATTTAGATAACCACAACATGTGTCTTACCATTCAATCGTTGGAGCTAGCTTCCTCCTTAACTTCGTTCTAAGCTTCTTTCTGTCTTTCGTGTAATCAAACTTCTTTCGCTTGGAGGATTTCTTAGCCTTTGGCATTGTTTTTGTAGGTTAGCACTCTCGTTACAGTAACTTTCACGTCCCGAAGTACAGACGACAAAACACCATAGACAGTAAAAGAAAACACGTGTGTCGGGATCACGTGACATATGTCGCCTCTCTTAGCTGCGCTTGATGATGACGTAACCAGCAATGCGGCGACCACAGCTGTAAACCTATTTTATACAGTCTATGCTGTAAACACAGTTTGCATCCCAAGACAGCATCTCAACCTGTCTATGGAACCATAAGTATGCTGTTGCTAGCAAATATATGCATATTACAGTTCATATAGCCCGTTAAATTATACACATAGAGCATCATGCTTTAGCCTGATGTGTATTGCAACATTGCAATCACATTTTGTGGACACTTTGTTGCCAAAATTCTACAAGCTCGGACTCAGATTGGCTTGGTCCTGGCTATGGCGAGGACTGCACACAGACCAATGGGATGTGTTTTTGGTACACAGACTATTCGAATAGCCTAGGCCTCAATGTTTTCAAATAGCCTCTGCAATGTGCAGAATCAGTTCAGGAGCACTAGGCCTACATCGATTTGTCTAGGCTGCTAAAGAGTATTTCCGTACTCTGATGACATCTACCTAAACAATTGTGTGGAAATATGATAGCCTAAACAATTGTGTGCAAATATGATAGTGGAAAGGAAATAAAAGTGTTTTCAACTAAAAGCACAATCACTTCAGGACCAACATATGATCTATTACCAACTATGTACCCTGTAAATGCTGTCTCAACAGCACAATTGGCTATTTGCACTACTGGTTAGATGTAAAATGCCATTTCGTTGCACTGGTAGCCTATTTGACTTGTGCAATAACAATAAAGTTGAATCTGATCTATATGCCATTTTGGTCAAAAGGAAAGTATCCTGCTACCAAGCAAGGATCAGAATAAGGCATTGTTCCACATACAGGTCATCTGTGACCTTTGACCCTATGATGATTGCATCCATGACTAAACTGGGCCGTGTTTCCTAAAACCATAACTTTTCCACTTTGTTGGTTGCAATGCAATTTCCCATTGCCAACCAACTAAGTTGCTTACAGGTTAACAACTATGGCTTTGGGAAACACACCCCAGGTCAGTAGTTTAATATTTACAAACATTTTTAATGTGAGACACCAACCATCCAACAGTACACCAGTTTAAAACAAAGTCAGTTTTACTTGTTTTAATAGTTTTAATAGTCTTTTCAGTTTACTAATAATTTCAGTTAAAAATGACAGAAGTAGAAAATGATTAGGAACATATTTGCCCACTCTGTAAATTCTGTTATGGGCAAACACGTGTCTGTGCCTCCCCATAGTGTGAGTATACCACTGTGCAAGACGTCAACTTATCTCAACCCTCACCCAAAGCCCAGACACTTTGGGGAAGTGCCATCTACACAATACAGCTGCTCTAAGCCACAAGGCTCTGGTGACAGTCTTCTCTTTCATAGCCATAGCTAGAATGATAACACAACAGGAGGAAGGGAGGTGTGAGGGAAGAAAAGAGAGAGAGAGAGAGAGAGAGAGAGAGAGAGATGTGAAGAAAGACAGAAAAGGTTGTACAGGATAACAAGTGGTTGGGGTGATATAATCACCTTCTGAGAGGTCTGTATGTAGTACTTCAAAGACAATTTATAGTTACAACACTTTGATGCAACTAAAACACAGAAGCACCAGTCAAGACATCTGCTTGTGCAACTCATGTAGTATTTCGTAACACTGAACTCAAACAACCCCCATCACCATGACTACATTTCATGAGCTTAGCATCAGCTCCCTGCACAATAACACCAAATTTAAACGTAAAATGCCATAATTGTGTAATAGACACAGGTAAGTAGGCTGTTGAATGTAATGTAAAATGCCATAATTGTGTAATAGACACAGGTAAGTAGGCTGTTGAATGTAATGTAAAATGCCATAATTGTGTAATAGACACAGGTAAGTAGGCTTTTGAATGTAATGTAAAATGCCATAATTGTGTAATAGACACAGGTAAGTAGGCTGTTGAATGTAATGTAAAATGCCATAATTGTGTAATAAACACTGTTAAGTAGGCTGTTGAATAATAAACATAGATAAGTATGGGCGGTTTGGGCAGCCGTGGCCCACTTTGGGCAGCCGTGGCCCACTGGTTAGCACTCTGGACTTGTAACCGGAGGGTTGCCGGTTCGAGCCCCGACCAGTGGGCCGCGGCTGAAGTGCCCTTGAGCAAGGCACCTAACCCCTCACTGCTCCCCGAGCGCCGCCGATGAAGCAGGCAGCTGACTGCACCGGGATTAGTGTGTGCTTCACCTCACTGTGTGTTCACTGTGTGCTGTTTGTGTTTCACTAATTCACCGATTGGGTTAAATGCAGAGACCAAATTTCCCTCACGGGATCAAAAAAGTATATATACTATACTATACTATACTAAGTAGGCTGTTGAATATAATGTTAAATGCCATAATTGTGTAATAAACTATAGATAAGTAGGCTGCATGATACTGAAAGTCCTGTGGCACAACAGTGTCATCTTGTCATTATGGTGTAAATGCAATAAGAGGTCGCAATGTCCACACGGCAACACAACCAATCAGGTGAGCTGCACACTGCAGTGATAAAGCGTTATTTAAATGTTGCTTCTGGCATGACAGTTATTTTATATTGATTCAAAATGATACGTGTGTATTGGCCAACCTTTAAATGTAATACCTGGCAACGAAACAAATTAACAAATTCTCACAGATTCTATTCTTGAAATAATACAAATATTATGAAGTTCAGATGTCAGATTAAATTTGTAAGTCATTCTGTGTTTATCTTGACTTTATTTGGCAATCTGATCGTGAGACTTCAGGGGTAAGAATAGAACTTCTGAAGGAACAGCAGCAGAGTGGGGAGATGGATATCTAAATGCCATGTCCTTTCAGTAGTGCTGCCTGTCGGCTTTTAAAGAGGCTCAACTTCTTCACCATTCAAAGCAAGTAGCTGTAACAACCAAAGGAAGATACTTCTATCAGAGCTGTGAGCCATCTGTAATCTGTATACATCAGATGGACCTATCGGATTTCTAACATTTTGTTTTCAAATAATTAAAATATTGATGAGCAAATCCAAATAGGCCCTCTTTCAGGCCTACACATGCAGGTGAAAAAACTTGTATCTGTCTATGTATGTATGTATGTATGTATGTATCTGTCTATGTTATCTGGATTATGGGGTTGCACTTGACTAATACAGTAGGCTACATGCCTCTAGATGTCCCTATAGTATTACCCCCATTAAATGTTGGCTTACACACGAATCATTGGGCGTGGCAAGGCAGCAGAGTAGGTCCGAGTTTTACATGCTGTCACACTGCAAGGAATGAAATAGCGGATGTGTTCATTGTGATATGACATCCGTTCAATATCCACGCGCCCTCGATTCTCCCCCTTCATGGTCTGAAGAATATGGATAGATTGACAGACGCACCAGGAAGCTCTCTTTCGGTCTGATTGGCCGTACGCCAGAGAGTTTACTTTTTCAGGTGGGTTGCTCTGGACAGCTGCGATTGGACAGTGCGGAGCGTTATAGGGTGGAGCATTTTGAAGTGCAGCGACGTAGTTGAAGATTTGGGGGCGGAGAAAAAGAGAAGCTAACGACAACGGCAAAGGGAGTCATTCAAGGGTTATATTCCGTCGTGGGGGGGAGAGGGGGAGGACACGCTCACTGCCAACCCGGCGACGAGGTCGGGCCTGTGGTGCTTGCTACCCCATGAAACCATGGAACTCGAGAATATCGTGGCCAACACTGTCCTCATCAAGGCGAGGGAAGGTAAGAGCCGACGAACCTCCGGGGCAGCGCTTCGGCGGCTGACACCAACACGTTTTAATCGTATCACACAGCTGCCAAACGTGGGGACTCCCAGAGGAAGCCAAGGCCAAATATGATAGTTGTAGACATTATATTCTAACAATTACATTTGGATCGATTGGGCCTGTATATCGATGTCTTGATTGTGCGTTTTAGATGACATAAGACCATCTTAACCCTTCAGATGGACAGGCGTAAAGGATGGAACTGTCATTCGGACAAGTGTACGCTACTGCAACGAAGACAGCTCCCGTGCATGTTGATAGCATCGTATTTACAATTAGATATATGTTAAAACGGTTCCGAAATATAGTGGTCATGAGTGAAGACGACCAGGTTTCCATCCACCCAGTCGACAACAGCGATTTGACTGTCCAGGATTACAGAGATGGCATTTTGGAATGATGACAACCTATGATAAGGTTTTGCATAGTGAAATTGAATTGAGAGAAACGTCAAGGCTGCCTGTACACTTTCATCATGGTGACCACGTAAACCTTGTTTTTTCCCTTGAGCTTGCAGCAGGTGTAACGGTCTTGGGACTGACTGCCCGTGTTTATTACTTTGGAATTCCTTCTGCTACGCTGAATCAAAATTCATAGTTTAGCTGTAGTAGGCTATAGCCTACAAGTGAATAATTTCCGATGCGCACAGTGGTAATAATTGTCAGCTTGCTTAATGTAACACAATAGCTATGAACTGTAAGCTTGCTCAATGTAACAGTGTAGCTTTTTATCTATACATTTTTATCTGTACATTTTAGGAAAACGTCGTTAACTCTTTTGTTTGTGAACTGGAGCACGGATTTTATGAGTCGAAAGTTTTTGCACTCTGAAGGGCGGGTGTATTAGAATATCCCATGGTCTTGCACCGACAGAAGTGAAACTTGACGTTCCTATTTATTTATTTATTTAATTTACAACTATGAGGACAGAACTGCACACGTATGAATAGAAATGAATGAAACAGCCAACGATTTACATGTGGCTTTAGTCCTGCACCTTGTGTCGTTTCCTTGTATTTGCCGGTCCTTTGTCTGACAGCTGCAGGTGAAGCTTTAAGCCCCATTCCTCCGTTGGCCCAACAACAGGAAGTCTGTGTGATTGTTGAGGTTTGCTGTGCATGTCTCGTGTCAGCCAGGTTTCCCTTAATGAAACACAACAGTCTATTTAGCCTCGCGCAAAGAGCAACAATCTAGTCCCAGCAGTGATGCGCGCGGCAGCACTGTCATGCTTTAACTGAAATTGCTGTTGCTGCTGCAGCATGTTGTTTGGGCCAGATTGAGTTTTTGCAGTTCGAGTTTTGAGGACCGATATGGCCACTATCACTGCATGCCAGGTGGTTGCTTTTAGTATATTTAGCTAAACTGGCAGAAGTAGCTCTTGTTTAGTTTCCCTGCCTGTGTTTGTAAGTGGGTCTGCCAACCCCTTCTGCCTGTTGCCTTCGAGTCCACAAGGGTCCCTGTCTCACACATGCTGCCTGCCTGTCTTGTGTTGTCATACCCAATCACCAAAGCAACCAGCGCGGGGTGAGATGATCGAAAGTCTCTTCTGGTCGAAAACTCTTCTGGTCCTGTTCACTGCCATGCTTCCCCATTTCTGGATGCATCGCCAGCATCCTTCAGAAAAGCAACACGCCTACAGCGTGTAGGTTTCAGTGTGTGGTCTGTGTCCTCTCATGTACTGTGGACATAACGCCTCAATGCCAAATGAGGGCCAAATCTCAGCCATATCCCAGACAGACTCAGACACTGTCAGCGCCCCTTGATATCTTTGGTGGCTTCATCGTTATCTGTGTTGGGGCTTTGTATAATCTTTCACCCTCTTCAGACACCCTCACGTCTTCACCAGCGGCCATGTTGCCGTGGCTTCAAACACTATTGCAAAAGTGGTGTTCCAGAGCTGGGGTAAACGGGGGCAAAAGGTGGTGTCCTTTGGGGGAACAGCAAAAGGTGGTGTCCTTTGGGCAGGTGGTGTCCTTTGGGGAGGTGGTGTCCTTTGGGGGAACAGCAAAAGGTGGTGTCCTTTGGGGAGGTGGTGTCCTTTGGGGGAACAGCAAAAGGTGGTGTCCTTTGGGGAGGTGGTGTCCTTTGGGGAGGACAGCAAAAGGTGGTGTCCTTTGGGGAGGTGGTGTCCTTTGGGGAGGACAGCAAAAGGTGGTGTCCTTTGGGCAGGTGGTGTCCTTTGGGGAGGTGGTGTCCTTTGGGGAGGACAGCAAAAGGTGGTGTCCTTTGGGGAGGTGGTGTCCTTTGGGGGAACAGCAAAAGGTGGTGTCCTTTGGGGGAACAGCAAAAGGGGCAAAAGCCTGTGTGTCCTTCATCTTCGGAGGGAGACTTGGATCAGTGTTGTGGGGGGGCAATGTTGCGCAGGCTTCTCGACACGTATGAAGGGACTGTGTGTTTACAGTATGTACCAGTTGCAGATCTTACAATGTGCACATTCCTCATGTGTGATGCAGACCTGGTGCAGATGAGGGGGGATCCATTCCAGACCTGGGTCAGATCTGTTTGCACCTCTACACACACACACACACACACACACACACGGACACACACAGATGCACTGATGATGGGTCAGTGTGTAACTGGCCTGGTCCAGTTTGGCATGAGAGAGCTGTGCTGCTGTGTGTTAACAGTACGGCATGTGTGGGAAAGAGAGAGCTGTGTGTTAACAGTACGGCATGTGTGGGAAAGAGAGAGCTGTGTGTTAACAGTACGGCATGTGTGGGAAAGAGAGAGCTGTGCAGAAGAAAAGGAGCATTTTTGAGGCCTCAGAAGCAACTCTAGTGTCCTCAAAGCCTGGGCTAATTCCACACACACACACACACACTCACACACACACACACACTCCAAGCCTGGGCTAATTCCACACACACACACACACACTCACACACACACACACACTCCAAGCCTGGGTTAATTCCACACACACACACACACACACACACACACACACACTCTCCAAGCCTGGGCTAATTCCACACACACACGCACACACACTCCAAGCCTGGGCTAATTCCACACACACACACACACACACACACACACACACACACACACACACTCACACACTCCAAGCCTGGGCTAATTACACACACACACACACACACACTCCAAGCCTGAGCTAATTACACACACACACACACACACACACACACACACACACACACACACACACTCCAAGCCTGGGCTAATTACACACACACACACACACACACTCCAAGCCTGAGCTAATTACACACACACACACACACACACACACACTCCAAGCCTGGGCTAATTACACACACACACACACACACTCCAAGCCTGGGCTAATTACACACACACACACACACACACACTCCAAGCCTGGGCTAATTCCACAAGTGTCGCTGGACAAAGTGGTGGTTTGTGTTCTCAGAGCCCCCTGCGCCCCTTCGCCCCCCCCCCCCCGTCCCAAATCCCCGTTCGGTTTGGTACTTTCAACTCAATTCACCCAGAGAGTGCCATGCTGGGACCCCGGGGATACGGGCCACGCCCGGCCTGCCTCTGGGCCGCTCCCGGGCTGCGCTGGACGTAGTGTGTGTGTATGACGGCCATGCTGCTGTGTAGCCCTGTAGTTGTTATTGGGATGTTGTTTATCCCAGCCGGTGCATTAAGTTGATTTGTGGTCATGCAGGCGAGGTCTGTAATAGAATCACTCTCCTGCTCAGAAACACATTTGTACCAATGATGGTTAAGAAGTGGAATAATATATTTGTACCAATGGTGGTTAAGAAGTGGAGTGATATTTGTACCAATGGTGGTTAAGAAGTGGAGTGATATTTGTACCAATGGTGGTTAAGAAGTGGAGTGATATTTGTACCAATGGTGGTTAAGAAGTGGAGTGATAGAATCACAACACCAACCGGCACTAATAGCATATCATTTACACTCGTCTGATGATGTCGTCAGGAGTAACCTACTGCTACAGTACCTATGAGGGCCAGGAGGCCTAAACCAACTGACCAGTTATACATCTACACGTATAGATATACACCTGTATAGATTCAGATAATGTATATCTGCTGATGTACTCTCAGCAGGACATCTACACGTATAGACATGTATAGACTGTTGTGACCTCACACTACTGTTAAAAATGTTGTGAAAGTTAGTGTGTGTGTGTGTGTGTGTGAGCGAGAGAGTGAGAGAGTGTGAAAGAGATTGTGAAAGAGAGAGAGAGAAAGAAAGAGAGAGAGAGTGTGTATCTGATAATGTATGTCTCTGTCTCTCTCTGTCTGTCTCTCTCTCTCTCTCTCTCTCTCTCTCTGTCTGTCTCTGTCTCTCTCTGTCTCTCTCTGTCTCTCTCTCTCTCTCTCTCTCCCTCTCTCTCTCTCTCTCTCTCTCATCAGGAGGAGGTGGGAATAGGAAGGGGAAGAGTAAGAAATGGAAACAAATGCTCCAGTTCCCCCACATCAGCCTGTGTGAGGAGCTTCGGCAGACTACAGGTATGTTTGACACCCTCTTTTGGGTTAGCATGACCCGTTTGACCCCCTCTTTTGGATTAGCATCACGTTGCTGTCCACTCAGATGGCATTTCCTGATGTTCCGGTGTTCCTCACAGACATCCATGTCACAACAGAAACCTGTGTTCCTTTAATACACCCCAGAAACCTGTGTTCCTTACACCCCAGAAACCTGTGTTCCTTACACCCCTGAAACCTGTGTTCCTTAAGCCCCAGAAACCTGCATCAGGGGCATACTCACACTATACCATACGTACTGTAACCCGAGTATGTTTGACCCCCAATGTCCGGTTTGTTTGACCAGTGTGATCGCTCCGTACCCCGTACCGTACCCGGGCGGGCATGATGCGCTTATCCGTGCCCAGGTCGGCTTGTGGAGGTTGGCCACGGCACGGTTGGGCTTATGGGCACCTACGCAGAGATTCAGCAGCTTATGGGCGCACCTACGCAGAGATTCAGCAGCTTATGGGCACCTACGCAGAGATTCAGCAGCTTATGGGCACCTATGCAGAGATTCAGCAGCTTATGGGCACCTACGCAGAGATTCAGCAGCTTATGGGCTTATGGGCACCTGTGCAGAGATTCAGCAGCTTATGGGCACCTGTCCAGAGATTCAGCAGCTTATGGGCACCTACGCAGAGATTCAGCAGTTTATGGGCGCCTACGCAGAGATTCAGCAGCTTATGGGCACCTATGCAGAGATTCAGCAGCTTATGAGCACCTGTGCAGAGATTCAGCAGCTTATGGGCACCTACGCAGAGATTCAGCAGCTTATGGGCGCACCTACGCAGAGATTCAGCAGCTTATGGGCACACCTATGCAGAGATTCTAGAGCGCAGCAGCTTATCCACACCTGGGTACAGTTGGGCTTATGGGCGCACCTACGCAGAGATTCAGCAGCTTATGAGCACCTACGCAGAGATTCAGCAGCGCAGCAGCTTATGGGCACCTATGCAGAGATTCAGCAGCTTATGGGCACCTATGCAGAGATTCAGCAGCTTATGGGCACCTACGCAGAGATTCAGCAGCGCAGCAGCTTATGGGCACCTAAGCAGAGATTCAGCAGCTTATGGGAGTCTGGGTACAGTTGGGCTTATGGGCGCACCTACGCAGAGATTCAGCAGCTTATGGGCACCTACGCAGAGATTCAGCAGCTTATCCGCGCCTGGGTACAGTTGGGCTTATGGGCGCACCTACGCAGAGATTCTAAAGCGCAGCAGCTCAACCGTGCCTGGGTACAGTTTGATGGTATGCAGTGCCTGGGTACAGTGTGATAGTATGCAGTGCCTGGGTACAGTTTGATAGTATGCAGTGCCTGGGTACAGTTTGATAGTATGCAGTGTAAGTGTGGAACAAAATCGGGACAGAACCGTACTCCGGCACAGTAGGCCTACAAGTGAATCGTGCCTAGTGTGAGTTATGCCCTAATATAGTAGGCTATTAAACATTCATAAATAAGCTCCAGCATTGCTCCTGTGAAAACATACCTGTTAAAACCGGTGTTCAAATGCAATATTCAGACGATAAGATCATTGTATTTTGACCAAGTTCATTCGTAGCTAATATGCTACTATGCTAAAATATGATGGAATCACTAGTGTCTAATATGCTATCACTATGCTAAAATGTGATGGGAGCACTAGTAGGTAATATGCTACTGCTATGCTAAAATGTGATGGGATCACTATAGTTAATATGCTACTGCTATGCTAAAATGTGATGGGATCACTATAGTTAATATGCTACTACTATACTAAAATGTGATGGGATCACTATAGTTAATATGCTACTGCTATGCTAAAATGTGATGGGATCACTATAGTTAGGCCTAATATAGTAAAAATACTGTGTTCATTAGTAGTTAGCAGTGTGCCGTTCTCTTGCCCAGGTTTGTAGCTGCTGTGTTGTAGCAGTCCTTCACACATGGCGTGTTTGTAGCTGCTGTGTAGCAGTCCTTCACACATGGTGTGTAGCTGCAGACTTTGCTCTGGTGGGAAATTTGAGTCTGATGTGGTTGCCATAAACAAATGCAGTTGACCGGGTCTCTTTTCCGGTAATATCCACAATGCTTCTTTCTAAACCAACACTGCAGTCTTTTATGGCTAGCATGTTTTGTTGCCATGTGTCATAAGATGGACCCCAGGGTTACCCATGCTAGTCCTTCCACCACTTTTTGATTAATTATGAAATTCTTTCTATTTATATCTAAATCAACACTACAGGCTTTTATGGCTAGCATCACATGATAGCCATAAAAGACTGTAGTTTCGATTTAGATATAAATAGAAAAAATGTCATAATTTGTTTTGTTGCCATCTGTTGATATTTTGATAGATTTTGCATTTATTTTTGCTTGAGAAAATATATCAAGCTTAATAAAAATAAAAAAAACAGAAAAAAACAGTATTAAGTTTTTTTTTTTTTTTTTTTTTAAGTTTAAGACATTTTTGGAGTAGGCTAATGGAGAATCTTTACGAAAACAAATATTGTAAACCAGGCATTTTCATATCAAAGGGTTAGGTGACCCAGACCTGTAAAATGGAGAGTGAAACTCTGGTGTGTGTGTGTGTGTGTGTGTGTGTACGTGTGTGTGTGTGTGTGTGTGTGTGTGTGTGTGTGTGTGTGTGTGTGTGTGTGTGCGCACATTTACCTATACAACAGGAACAGAAGAAACGCTTGCACAGGAAGAGAAATGGGCATCGTTTGAACTTGTCTAGATTTGTCCAAGTGTCTGTTTCTGTGTGCAGTAACTATTTCTGATGAACAGGCTTGATACAACAAGTGTGGTTACGTTTAGCCGCCATAACGTCACAGAAGCTGGACAGATAGATTTCAGTTGAAGTTTAAGATCCACATGTTTCACCATTCTCTCTTGTGGCCTATCACATCATGCCATGTTTCACCATCCTCTCTTGTGGCCTATCACATCATGCCATGTTTCACCATTCTCTCTTGTGGCCTATCACATCATGCCGTGTTGCTTGGTTCCCGAACAGAGTTGCATTTCAGAAGGTGCGTTCATTGTCTTCGCTCTAAGGTTGAGCCAGGGACATGTCATTTAATGAGAACGATTGCTCCATGACTTCAAAACAGGAGGGATGTTGTTTTTTCGTTTCTTCATGTAACTTAACTGAATCAACTGTGTCACTGAATTTAAAAACGAAAGTAAGAACCAGGAATCTTACTGACAACCCTTCAACCTCCATTCCCTCAACCAAACGACCCCACCCCACAGAGCTAACTGAGAGAGAAAGTGTGTGTGTATGTGTGTATGAGTGAGAGAGAGAGGGTGTGTGTGTCTTTGTGCATGTGCGTGATGGCTTCACCTCAGCTTTGTATCCACTTACAGAACTCGATAGGGTCATTTAATATTTCATTTATTCATAGTTTACAGATTTTTTTGAAGCTCATTATGAGCATCCGTTTCCTACTGTATGTAGCTCTCTCTCCTTGGGGGACACGTAAAAGTCTCACACACACACACACACACACACACACACACACACACACACACACACACACACACACACACACACACACAGGGCCCTTTCGTAATGTTGCAGCAGTGTTGCATCCGGTGATGTTCATTATGTGTGAGAGAGGGAGGGTGGCGTGTCGATCAGTGTTGTGGAATCGAGTGCAAGTTCACACGAACACACACACACACACACACACACGCACACAGAACACACACAGAAGACACTGGGGGGTATGCGCCTCTGTGGCACCCTCGAGTGTCGTGGCGGCAGCGCCACTTCCTGTGTCCTGCCCATGGGCGTGGCGCGGAAGACGGGGTGGCAGGTCTCGTCTCAAAGGCAGCTCTGCAGCAGCACCGCAATCGCACCAGACAGGAAGTGGCTACAGGACGAAAGAGGAAGTTGCTGCTGCACTGCCGATGCTGCTGCTGTCGTGCAAGCTGGCTGTTGCTCACTCACTCAAGCGTTTTGCAAAAGGCTCACGGGCACATGATTGCCACCCCTGATTTGGCGGCTCACATAGTCAGTCACAGAAGAGAAGAGAGGAATGTTCTGGAGTTCTAGGCCGTTTTACTCCGGAACATTCCTTTAAAAACCAGCATCTCTGATTCCACCTCTCAAATGGTCTGGTCACTGATGCCCAGTCACTCGGAAGTAAAATGGCCAAGCAAATGTATAGCCAATGTATAGCTAATGTATAGCTAATGTATAGCCAATGTATAGCCAATTGGCTCTGTGTGTGTTGGTGTGTGTGTGGGGAGCTTGGCTCTGTGTGTGTGGGGAGCTTGGATGTGTGTGGGGAGCTTGGCTGTGTGTGTGTTGGTGTGTGTGAGGAGTTTGGCTGTGTGTGTGTTGGTGTGTGCGTGATGTTTGGCTGTGTGTGTGGGGTGTGTGTGGTGTGTAACGGCTGTGTGTGTGGGGTGTGTGTGGTGTGTAACGGCTGTGTGTGTGGGGTGTAACGGCTGTGTGTGGGGGGTGTGTGTGGCGTGTAATGGCTGTCTGTGTGTTGGTGTGTGTGGGGAGCTTGGCTGTGTGTGTGGGGTGTGTGGTGTGTAACGGCTGTGTGTGTGGGGTGTGTGTGGTGTGTAACGGCTGTGTGTGTGTTTGGTGTAACGGCTGTGTGTGTGTGGGGTGTGTGTGTGGTGTAACGGCTGCCATGCAGGACATGGGAGTTCATCCAGCTGACGTCAGTCATGAAGAAAACAGAGGGACAGAGGAAGAACACAAACGGCTGACATGTTGCAACATCTGACCCAACACTTCCTCTCTCTCTCTTGCTCTTGCTCTCTCTCTCTCTCTCTCTTTCTTTCTTTCTTTCTTTCTTTCTTTCTCTCTCTCTCTCTCTTTTAATTTCAATTCAGTTCAGTTCAAATAAGCTTTATTGACATGACAAGAGTGCTTGTGTTGTCAAAGCATGTATACAGATTCAGTACATAAATATATAAGATACAAGAACAAAACAATGTTGATTAAATAATAGTAATAAATAAATTATAATAAAAATAATATTAATTTAATTAAAAAATAATAATGAATGATAATAATAATAATAATAAAACAAATATATATATATATATATATAAATAAAAAAAAATTGAGACTATGTTTAGCTGCTAGCTATTTCTGCTCTTTGTCCATTATGTGTTTTCTCTCAGTTTGTGGCACTTAAACACAAACTGTGCAGAGAGTTGTAGGGATTGTTCATCTTCACCTAGGAGGGTTTTCATTTTTGAATTGTCGTCTAGACCTTTAAATTGTGGGGTTTTTTCTAGAAATTTAGGGTAAAAAGAATTTCTCAGTAGAGTATATTTGGTGCACCTCAGAAGGAAGTGTTTCTCATCCTCAATCTCCATGAGGTCACAGTGGGAGCAAATTCTTTGGTGTCTCTCTTGCCAGGATCTTTTATGCCATCCAGTTTCAATTTACAATTTATGGGCGCCCAATCTGTATATTGTTAGGTAACGACTTTGTGGTTGTTTTAATTTAATCAGATCATTTGCTCTTTCTCTCTCTCTCTCTCTCTCTCTCTCTCTCTTTTACACACACACACATTCTCTCTCCCTCTCTCTGTCTCTTTCTCTCTCTCCCTCTCTCTGATGTCCTTTGCACATCTCTATGGCCCCTCCTCCCTCACACACAGTGTGTCTCAATCTTGTTAAAGTTAGGTGATTTCTTGCTTTCTCTCTCTCTCTCTCTTTCTTTCTCTCTCTCACTCCTCCACTCTAACTGTGTGTTGAGGTTCTTCCTCTCTGTATTGTGTGTTTTAGTGTGTGTGTGTGTGTGTGTTTTAGTGTGTGTGTGTGTGTGTGTGTGTGTTTAGTGGTGTGGTTGAGTCCATGGAGCACTGAGATGAACTGCAGGTGGGGACTGAAAGCGACTCCTAAGTTAAATTGAGACCCTGTGTGATGTGATCACATGATTTCCTCTCATGCTGCTGCCTCGTCTCCACACGGCTCCGCACCGCACCGCACCCACTCTGCACCGCACCCACTCTGCACCGCACCCACTCTGCACCGCACACTAACGCCATGCCGCTCTGCACCGCACCCACTCTGCACCGCACACGCCACTCTGCACCGCACACTAACGCCATGCCGCTCTGCACCGCACACTTCACTCTGCACCGCACACTCCACTCTGCACCGCACCCACTCTGCACCGCACACGCCACTCTGCACCGCACACTAACGCCATGCCGCTCTGCACCGCACACTTCACTCTGCACCGCACACTTTGCTCTGCACCGCACACTAACGCCATGCCACTCTGCACCGCACACGCCACTCTGCACCGCACCCACTCTGCACCGCACACTAACGCCATGCCACTCTGCACCGCACACTTCACACTGCACCGCACACTTTGCTCTGCACCGCACACTAACGCCATGCCACTCTGCACCGCACACTTCACTCTGCACCGCACACTTTGCTCTGCACCGCACACTAACGCCATGCCACTCTGCACCGCACACTTTGCTCTGCACCGCACACTTCACTTTTGCTCTGCACCGCACACATACGCCACACCACGCCACTCTGCACCTCACACTAACGCCATGCCACTCTGCACCGCACACTAACGCCATGCCACTCTGCACCGCACACGCCACTCTGCACCGCACACTAACGCCATGCCGCTCTGCACCGCACCCACTCTGCACCGCACACTAACGCCATGCCGCTCTGCACCGCACCCACTCTGCACCGCACACTAACGCCATGCCACTCTGCACTAACGCCATGCCACTCTGCACCGCACACTAACGCCATGCCACTCTGCACCGCACACTAACGCCATGCCACTCTGCACTAACGCCATGCCACTCTGCACTAACGCCATGCCACTCTGCACCGCACACTAACGCCATGCCACTCTGCACCGCACACTTTGCTCTGCACCGCACACATACGCCACGCCACTCTGCACCTCACACTAACGCCATGCCACTCTGCACCGCACACTAACGCCATGCCGCTCTGCACCGCACCCACTCTGCACCGCACACTAACGCCATGCCGCTCTGCACCGCACACTTCACTCTGCACCGCACCCACTCTGCACCGCACCCACTCTGCACCGCACACTAACGCCATGCCGCTCTGCACCGCACACTAACGCCATGCCACTCTGCACCGCACACTAACGCCATGCTGCTCTGCACCGCACACTTCACTCTGCACCGCACCCACTCTGCACCGCACCCACTCTGCACCGCACACTAACGCCATGCCACTCTGCACCGCACACTTCACTCTGCACCGCACACTTCACTCTGCACCGCACCCACTCTGCACCGCACCCACTCTGCACCGCACACTAACGCCATGCCGCTCTGCACCGCACCCACTCTGCACCGCACACTTTGCTCTGCACTGCACACTTCACTCTGCACCTCACACATACGCCATGCCACTCTGCACCGCACACTAACGCCATGCCACTCTGCACCGCACACTAACGCCATGCCACTCTGCACCGCACCCACTCTGCACCTCACACTAACGCCATGCCACTCTGCACTAACGCCATGCCACTCTGCACCTCACACTAACGCCATGCCACTCTGCACTAACGCCATGCCACTCTGCACCGCACACTAACGCCATGCCACTCTGCACTAACGCCATGCCACTCTGCACCTCACCGCTCTACACTGTCATGCACAGTCATGCCATCCAGGGGACGTTATGGGCTTGCACTCACTCTACCCAAACCTCCCCACCTGGCATACAGGACAAAAAGACTCTCCTGTAGAGTGTGTCCTTACACACTATTATTCTAGTGTTCTAGTGTTCTATAATATCTATAGAAGCATGTGTCCTCTGTGCTGTTTACCAGCACTCATCCCATTGATTAGCCCAGAGTAGTAGCCTGTGCTGCATCATTGGGTTATGAGGGGTAGGAGTCACTAGCATGTAGCACTATGTGCTGCCATCAAAAGTGCATGGTGTTCCTGCCTGGGCTCTCATCCTCCATGGGCTGCCTGGGCTCTCATCCTCCATGGGCTGCCTGGGCTCTCCACCTCCATGGGCTGCCTGGGCTCTCCACCTCCATGGGCTGCCTGGGCTCTCCACCTCCATGGGCTACTTCATTAAGTGATAAAGACGGTGCGGTGGGGCCAGTATGTCTGTATACGGGGCCAGTGTGTCTGTAAGGGCTGGGGGATTTGTTGTAGTCAAAAGACTGTGTAGTGTGTAAACGTGCCTGTAGCCTGGGTAGTGTGTAAACGTGCCTGTAGAGTGTGTAGTGTGTAAACGTGCCTGTAGAGTGTGTAGTGTGTAAACGTGCCTGTAGCCTGGGTAGTGTGTAAACATGCCTGTAGAGTGTGTAGTGTGTAAACGTGCCTGTAGAGTGTGTAGTGTGTAAACGTGCCTGTAGCCTGTGTAGTGTGTAAACGTGCCTGTAGAGTGTGTAGTGTGTAAACGTGCCTGTAGCCTGTGTAGTGTGTAAACGTGCCTGTAGAGTGTGTAGTGTGTAAACGTGCCTGTAGAGTGTGTAGTGTGTAAACGTGCCTGTAGAGTGTGTAGTGTGTAAACGTGCCTGTAGAGTGTGTAGTGTGTAAATGTGCCTGTAGAGTGTGTAGTGTGTAAAAAGTGGAAGTGGAAGACATTACGAGAAGCTGCTTCCTGGGAGTCTGTGTGTGTGTGTGTGTGTATACTGTGTGTGTGTGTGTGTGTGTGTGTGTGTATACTGTGTGTGTGTGTGTGTGTGTGTAAGTCTCTATATACTGAAAACAATAACAACTATATTTTCTGATCTTGATATAAGATGAATAACACTTGGTTAGACTGTATTAGATAAGCAGTTTTTGCAGTGTATTGATGCCAAGTTGTTGATGTCCACAACATCTTGAAACATCAACCTTCCAATATTCTAAGCTACTAATTATGCCCCATAAGCAATGTCAAATTCAGTAGCCTATTAAGAGACACATTCTTGCCTCTGGGATACAGAAATTATACCATGACTGCTGCTCTGGCATATGTTTGACCAACCGGTTTGTTTCTGTCACTGCCTTCCTTCTATACAGAAGTAAAAATCCACTTGACATTTGCCTCCTGATACACTGAAGAATCCTAGATTGTTTTTCTGAATCAATCAGTGTCTATTTCATTTTTAAATGGTAGTTGAAATTTAGCTTCAAGTAGATTGTTCTGAATTGTCTTTGACAAAGTTGAGGATTTAAAATGGGAAGCCAAGACGTTATAACACATCCACAACATAGGCTAATGTTATAACACATCAGTGAACTTACAGGATGGCTACGTTGAGAAGCTGCACTTTCTAATGCATAGCCTACTTGGAACAAGTTTATCCTTACCGTAGCACCCACGAACTGTGTTAATTTCACATGAAGTCTCTTGGTCTCCTCTCTGCATTCACTCATAGGTCCTCATTTCAAAAAACTGTAAAGAATCCTCTAAATTGCAGTCAACGATGTTCATTGCCTGAAACTTCCGTCGAATCCATCTTGCTAGGACTTAGCGGGTCACTAACGTTAGCTGTGGGGAGACTGCTAGCAAGCTTTCCCCCCTAGCTGATGTTAGAAAACACAGAGCTACACACAATATTTCTAAATAAAACGTTCTCCCCTACACAGAAAAAAATCCGATGTACCTTACAAAATGAATGTAAAACAAACTATGTGAATGAGTTACACAATTCATAATGAAACTCTCTAGTGAGGTCACTGAAGGCAACTGAAAAGTGATGGCAAGCTAATGGAGACAGTGATTGGCCAGAGTGTTGCGTCAATCATATTCAACGGCAGGAAGTGTGAAATTCTGCCCAATCGGTCACCTGCTTCACGGGTGGGACTTATCTGCCATAAGGATCAATTGAAACGGAAAAAATCCACGAGCCGCCTGGGGTTTCACCCAAGGGGGCAGGCGAATTCCCAGAAGTAGAAGCATCGATGTAGCGGTGGTTATCAACTCTCTGCTAACCTCATAGAACGCCCATTCATTTAGGATTTTTTTTAACTCCCATAACTTCATATAACATATATCATGTACCGATATTTTAGCTTCTGTGTTATCTACATAAACAATAAAAGGCAAAACAAGACTCGACTACCTCGTACGTAACGTTAGGTTCCCGTAAGAAGAATGTTTAGCATGTCCGGTTGAAGGGAAGCTAACGCACTGAAGGGAGATAACTGTATTGTTTGGATAAGAAGCGTAGTCCAGCCAGCACGGAAACTCGTGAACAAAGCTATGTAGCCTAGCCTATGTTAAGGTAAAGCATAGGGGCAAGTAAACCTAATGAAAAACAGTAGTTTTACCAAAGATTGTTAAGGTGGAGCCTTAAGAAAAGTGGAAAGAAGATTAGCCTCAAGGCTATAACTTTTTTGTTTTGTTTTACCATGACTGTTTTTGAAGATGATCATGTGTGGTAGTTTCAACATTAACACGACTTGATATCACTTGTGAGGATGATATTAATAATAATACATAAATAAATGTTTAACTTTGATGACTTTGAAGGCGAAGGAAGTGCGAGAAGAATTTCTGTGTATCCATCATATGAGTTACAAGATTCAGTTCGATGGCTAACGTCACGAAGTTAAGTGCGAGTCTGCGCAGTACTGGGGGGACCAACTGAAAAATGACTCAGTACCCTCCCATTGAGAACGACGGAGTCTGTTCATCCATTTCTTTTACTGTCTATGGGTTTCACTCGATTTACATTGAAGTCAATGGGGAAAGATATCTATGGTAGTGAAGCAAAATGAAAAGTTGGTGAAGCAGTCTGATTCACTGTCATTCTCCATTCCACCGCACAGAAATACAGTCACTAACACGAACTGTTTTCCTGAAATCAATTCTGTGAGTGACAACAGCGCCATAAAACAGCTCGTGTTAGTGACTGTGTTTCTGTTTCAAAGGAGTAAAATTGGGATTTTTATAAGATTTTTTTTTTGGTGTTTTGTTTTTTACTTTTTTTTTGGTGAAGCTGCTTCACCTGTAGGTACACACACACACACACACACACACACACACACACACACACACACATTAACCACACTGCTTCACCTGTAGTCTTATAGAAGCCTCCTCTGCTACACACACACACACACACACACATTAACCACACTGCTTCACCTGTAGTCTTATAGAAGCCTCCTCTGCTACACACACACACACACACACACACATTAACCACACTGCTTCACCTGTAGTCTTATAGAAGCCTCCTCTGCTGCTTCACCTGTAGTCTTATAGAAGCCTCCTCTGCTGCTTCACCTGTAGTCTTATAGAAGCCTCCTCTGCTGCTTCACCTGTAGTCTTATAGAAGCCTCCTCTGCTACACACACACACACACACACACACACATTAACTGCTGCTTCACCTGTAGTCTTATAGAAGCCTCCTCTGCTGCTTCACCTGTAGTCTTATAGAAGCCTCCTCTGCTTCACCTGTAGTCTTATAGAAGCCTCCTCTGCTGCTCAGGGGTGTGTAAATCAGCCGTTCTGCCAACAGGAAGGGAAAACACACACACACAATGTACATACACACACACGCAGCGCAAATACACATTAATACAAACACACGTAAATACAAACACACACAAAAAGTCCTACACACGCACACGCACACACATACACACACACACACACACACACACACACACACACACACACACACAAAAACACACACACGCACACACAAACACACACACGGAGGCCTGCCGACATAGGCGCAGCCTTCAGATGTCAAAGTGTTTGTACGGTAGAGGAAGATGTAGCTTTATGAGCGAACGCTAAAAAACTCCCCACAGCCACATCCATCTCTCTTCCCTGGGGAGACGCCATGGCGCTCAGGCTTCCCATGTGTCAGTCTGCCCAAACCAACATGGCGTCCTTCTTCTTTAAAAGCTGAGCAGCGAGTGTGGCTGAGTGTGGTCCTCAGTGGCTGTTCAATCGGTCATCGGCAGGCTGAAGGACAGGACCTCACGTCTCTCTCTGTTCTTTCGTCCTACTTTCATATTCTCACAGCACACTGGCAGGAACTAACACCACAAATCACAGCGATGTGGCCATTAATAACAGTATATATCAGTATGTGTAGCGATGTGGCCATTAATAACACTAATATATCAGTTAATGTCAGGTTGCTGATAGCAAAGTACTGACGTCACAGCGTCCCTTCATTGCTGATTTTATTAGTTAAATCTGGTTTCGTTTTGTGATGCATGATGCGAGTTCACCTTCCACACGGGCAGCCAACAACTGACATCCCAATGTCATAAATAATTGCTTCCATGTCGCAAGCAATTCTCTTGAAGTTTTGAAATTCTCGCAAGCAATTCTCTTGAGCTCTTGAAGACCCAGTATCTCAGAGCATCCATGAGTATCCATGAGTCAGGTTCTGCAGAGTGTGGTCCACAGTATCTCAGAGCATGAGTATCCATGAGTCAGGTTCTGCAGAGTGTGGTCCACAGTATCTCAGAGCATGAGTATCCATGAGTCAGGTTCTGCAGAGTGTGGTCCACAGTATCTCAGAGCATGAGTATCCATGAGTCAGGTTCTGCAGAGTGTGGTCCACAGTATCTCAGAGCATGAGTATCCATGAGTCAGGTTCTGCAGAGTGTGGTCCACAGTATCTCAGAGCATGAGTATCCATGAGTCAGGTTCTGCAGAGTGTGGTCCACAGTATCTCAGAGCATGAGTATCCATGAGTCAGGTTCTGCAGAGTGTGGTCCACAGTATCTCAGAGCATGAGTATCCATGAGTCAGGTTCTGCAGAGTGTGGTCCACAGTATCTCAGAGCATGAGTATCCATGAGTCAGGTTCTGCAGAGTGTGGTCCACAGTATCTCAGAGCATGAGTATCCATGAGTCAGGTTCTGCAGAGTGTGGTCCACAGTATCTCAGAGCATGAGTATCCATGAGTCAGGTTCTGCAGAGTGTGGTCCACAGTATCTCAGAGCATGAGTATCCATGAGTCAGGTTCTGCAGAGTGTGGTCCACAGTATCTCAGAGCATGAGTATCCATGAGTCAGGTTCTGCAGAGTGTGGTCCACAGTATCTCAGAGCATGAGTATCCATGAGTCAGGTTCTGCAGAGTGTGGTCCACAGTATCTCAGAGCATGAGTATCCATGAGTCAGGTTCTGCAGAGTGTGGAAGGTGGTGACCTGTGGGGGAATTGTCTGCACATATGAGCCTCTTCTCCTCGCTGTTGTGATGTATCATGGGGTTGAACTCTACTCTGATGACTCTTGGGTGGCAGTAAGTGTCTCTGCATATGCAGGACGAGCAGCTCCACCTCCACCTGATCCTCCATGTCCAGATGTGTTGTACACTAACCTGTGTCGCGTCTGCGTTGTACACTAACCTGTGTCGCGTCTGCGTTGTACACTAACCTGTGTCACGACCTCCTCTAGGACTGCATCATTTGGGGAAAATATCTAATTTTGCGATTAGGTAATTGCATTGGTTCATATTGCGATTGCAGTAAGTGTAACCTGTGCTGTGCACTAACCTGTGTTGTGTCTGCGTGGTATACTAACCTGTGTCGCGTCTGCTTGTCTCTCAAGGAGAAGTAGGACAAATAAGTCTGGTCAGGTCATCGGGTCTCCAGGGACATGGTCAGGGAGCGTTTAGATCATCTGCTCCCAGGATACTGCCCTGGCTGTGGGGCAGCTGCAGAATAAATCTGGGCACTGGACTCCCAGGAGCTGGAGCACTCAGGGTCTGGGCCTAAGGCATGTGCTGCCGAGCCGCCCTGCAGAGCCACCATTAACATGCCACCCACCCGTCCTCTGGCTGCAGAGCCACAGTTCTACCACAGCAGATTCACCATAGCACACAGCGTACATCTAGCACATACGCAATGTGAACCCCTGCGTCTTTTCCAACATAGGCTACGCGGTTTTTGCGTTCTGCGAGATGATGCATGTAACTATCTAAAATATTTGCCGCTAAATTACACTCAGTGTAATAACACATGTTGTGATGGTTTCCAGTGTAATTTTTGTAAATAAAAACGGCTAAGGCTGAATAATAGTCAAACCACGACAAATAGGAAAAAAAACATTCATGTTCTGAGGTAGCAATTGTGAAGAATTAAAAACCCAATAAAAAATGATTTCATCGGTTTACTGAAGTAAAATCAAACAATCGCTATGTTTATCAGCCAAACTCCGGATAAACCATTACAGTGCATGCGCTGAATCTGTAGTGGTAGAATTGATAAACCATTACTACGCGCATGCGCCGAATCTGTAGTGGTAGAATTGTTGTGGTGAATCTGTAGTGGTAGAATTGTTGTGGTGAATCTGTAGTGGTAGAACGGTGGATGGCTTTGCAGCGCTGCAGTCGGATATTATTGGCGTGTTCTATCAGCCGTCCTCTGGCTGCGTGTTCTATCGGCCGTCCTCTGGCTGAGACTTCTATCGGCCGGGTTTTTAACGGTTCTGAGGTGAGGCTGGGACAGGAGTGGAGACAATGGTGGCTTGTTCAGGGCGTATACACACGCACACACTGCAACAATTTAAACATTAAGGCCAGAAGATGGAGTGATAAAACATGGTGGGCCTGCGGAATGCCGAGTGTCGATATAAGACTGTTTAGAGTCCCCACGGCGATGTTCGGCTGCGCCGGCTTTGTAGCCATCCCATAATTTAACATGTGGAGGGTTAAATGGAGGCCTTTATGACGTGCCGTGGTGAGAGAAAGTGTTTTTTTGTCATATGAATTTCACACAATCGCCCCTTTTGTCCTCTCAAGATCAAGTGCATGCTGCTGACCACCACTTCCTCCTTGATCGCTTCGGTTCTCACCGTCGTGAGGGCACCGCTGTCGCCGTCCCCCGGCGGACCCAAGACAGGACTCCGTGGTGATTTGTGGCCGGGTCGGAGAGCTGGCCCGGGGTAGGGGTCGCATCGTGCAGCACATGCCTATTTTCAGCCACAAAACAAGGCAGCGTTCCCCCAGGACACGGGCTCCATGAGACGTCATAAAACAAACATGGAGAGCCGAGTCTGTGTCACGCTGTCATTCCATGTTTGAACAATCAACACTATGCTGGTCTAAAAAAGCAGTGGGAATAGCCTAGGTCTGTGTGTGTGTGTGTGTGTGTGTGTGTGTGTGTGTGAGTGTTTGTGTCTTTAGTGGAAATAGCCTGTGTGTGTGTGTGTGTGTGTGTGTGTGTGTGTGTCTTTAGGGGAAATAGCCTGGGTCTGGGAGGACTATGTTTCCTGTCCAACTGATGCACGACAGAGCATCAGTCCCCATAGTCATAGCTTTTGACTGTGAGCATCAGTCCCCACATAGTCATAGCTTTTGACTGTGTTTAATTGGGACATAGCATCAGTCCCCACATAGTCATAGCTTTTGACTGTGAGTATCAGTCTCCACATAGTCATAGCTTTTGACTGTGTTTAATTGGGACATAGCATCAGTCCCCACATAGTCATAGCTTTTGACTGTGTTTAATTGGGACATAGCATCAGTCCACACATAGTCATAGCTTTTGACTGTGAGCATCAGTCCACACATAGTCATAGCTTTTGACTGTGAGCATCAGTCCTCACATAGTCATAGCTTTTGACTGCGTTTAATTGGGACATAGCATCAGTCCACACATAGTCATAGCTTTTGACTGTGAGCATCAGTCCTCACATAGTCATAGCTTTTGACTGTGTTTAATTGGGACATAGCATCAGTCCCCACATAGTCATAGCTTTTGACTGCGTTTAATTGGGACATTTGTTGGGTAAATGGTAAATGCACTGCACTCTTTCTCAGATCATGTTGCCTCAGTCGCCCGGTCATGCCGTTTCGCACTCTACAACATACGGAAAATCAGGACTTACTTGACTCAATATGCTACCCAACTTCTGGTTCAGGCAATAGTCATCTCACGACTCGACTACTGCAACGCCCTCCTGACAGGTCTCCCAGCTTGCGCAGTGAAGCCCCTTAAGATGATCCAGAACGCGGCGGCGCACCTGGTCTACAACCAACTCAAAAGGGCACATTACCCCGCTGCTCATCCAGCTACACTGGCTACCTATGGCAGCCCGCATCAAATTCAAGGCTCTAACGCTTGCCTACAAAGTAGTCTCCGGTTCTGCTCCCACCTACTTGAATGCCCTCATATAGACATACACTACCTCCAGACCGTTGCGCTCCTCAGACGAACGACGTCTAGCTCTTCCACCGGTACGCTCAGGCCAATCCAAACTTTTCTCATCTGTTGTTCCTCGTTGGTGGAACACACTGCCAGTTCCTACAAGGGCAGGGACATCCCTCTCCATTTTCAAAAAAGACCCAGCTCTTTAGAGAACCTCTCCTCTCATAGCACCACTTACAACAAGTCTTGCTGATCCTAGCACTTACCACCTGTCTTAAACTGACACTCAACAGCACTCACTGATGCACTTATTCTTACTGTACTCTACCGTTTTTAAATTGTCCTAAAATTGTTGAGAAAATTGCTTTAAAACTTAACTGTTACCATGTTGTTAGTCGCTTTGGTAAAAAAATATGTCAGCCAAATGTAATGTAATTTATTAAGTGCTTCTCGACTCCGAGCACTCTTTGTGATTTACAGTGCCATGCCTCACATTCAGCTATTCACACACCGATGGCTGAGGCTACCATGCAGGGTGCCAACCTGTGCCATGCAGGGTGCCAACCTGCTCATGGGGTTGGTGTGAGATGTGTGTAGTGTGTTGGAATGCCAACCCTACAGCTTGGTTCAGACAAAATGGCGAGCTAGCTCTCTGTTTTGTTTGAATGTCAACGGAAGTAACGTAACCCAACATCGCTTAGAGCACCTTTTAAGCAAGCTTCAGTTAAACTTTTTAAACTTGCCCAGCATTCAATTAGGGCCCAATATGATTTTAGGTTGAGATAAAACAAATTGTGAACTTACACACTGATCACACCACCAAGTTCTAGTTCTAGCTCTAGTTCTAATGTGGAATAATGAAGGCCCCGATGAGAGCTCTAGTTCTAATGTGGAATAATGAAGGCACTGGATGTTGCCAATAAGATAGCGATTCGTTGCGCTCAGTTTTACGGCTGTTGGGGTGTTGAAGTTTCCTGTGCATGCTAGACCTCAAGCCAGGAGGCAGGCTCTGGGGAACCCGTATAAAAATAACTTTTCAAATGTCAAGAGTGGTTTTGAGTAATTCCTTGCAGAATTCTTTCTTTAAAGCGTAACTCTCGCCAAAATGCAACCTAGGGTCTTTTTGTGAATGTACCCGAGTCAAACTTTTGTTGTTGTAACCCTAGCATAATTAGGATGGAAGCGGCACTTTTAAGAGTGACCTATTGGATGGAAGCGGCACTTTTAAGAGTGACCTATTGGATGGAAGCGGCACTTTTAAGACCTATTGTTGTTTTCGGGTCAAATGGCCTTTTGAATGGGAGTACTAGGAGCACTAATATTGAGATAGATAGATAGATAGATAGATAGATAGATACACACACACACACACACACACATACACACATACACACACACACACACACACACACACACACACACATACATACATACACACACACACACACACACACACACATACAAACATTATTGATCCCCAAGGGGAAATTCAAGGTCATACTAGGATCGCATCAAAATTGCTATTTTTAAAACACTAAGAAGGCTCGACACGACATGAAACTTGGCTCGAAGTATCACCAGGGTCTCTACACATGAACTCGAACTGACTTTAGGTCGGACTCGAACTGGGGGCTCTGTGAGCACCTGTACTGTACACTGCTGCAGGAGTGGAGCCACACACACACACACACTCACACACACACACACATACACACACAAATTGAATAGAATTGACTTGAACACAGGCTCACACATGCAGGAAAATATATGGTGTCGTCGGACACACACACACACACACACACGCTGTTGCGCTGGCTGCACCAGACCCTGAGTGTGCGGGCGGGAGTGGACGCTGACTCTCCGAGAGACAGACCTCAGCCACACACACACACACACTCACACAGCTGAGAGTTCATCAGGTCTGGGACGGAATCCGCTGTTGCGCTGGCTGCACCAGACCCTGAGTGTGCTGGCGGGAGTGGACGCTGACTCTCCGAGAGACAGACCTCAGCCACACACACACACACTCACACACACACACTCACTCACTCTCTCACACACACACACACACACACACACACACACACACACACACACACACACACACACACACACACACACACACTCACTCTCTCACACACACACACACTCACACACACACACACACACACACACAGAGTGGACGCTGACTCTCCGTGAGACAGACCTCAGACACACACACACACACACATACACACAGAGTGGACGCTGACTCTCCGTGAGACAGACCTCACACACACACACACACACTCACTCTCTCTCACACACACACACACACACACACACACACACACACACACACACACACACACACACTCACTCTCTCACACACACACACACACACACACACACACACACACACACACACACACACACACTCACTCTCTCACACACACACACACACACACACACACACACACACACACACTCACACACAGACCCTGAGTGTGTGGGCGGACAGAGTGGACGCTGACTCTCCGTGAGACAGACCTCAGCCACACACACACACACTCACACACACACAGAGTGGACGCTGACTCTCTGTGAGACAGACCTCAGCCACACACACACACTCTCACACACACACACACTCACTCTCACACACACACACACTCACTCTTACACACACATACACACAGAGTGGACGCTGACTCTCCGTGAGACAGACCTCAGCCACACACACACACACACACACACTCACACACACACACACACACACTCACACTCACACACACTCACACACACTCACTCTCACACACACACACACTCACACACACACACTCACACACACACACACTCACACACACACACACTCACTCTCACACACACACACACACACACACAGACCCTGAGAGTGCGGGCGGACAGAGTGGACGCTGACTCTCCGTGTGACAGACCTCAGCCTCTCCGACGCCAGACACACACCCACTCACACGCACACACACACAGAGTGGACGCTGACTCTCCGTGAGACATACCTCAGCCTCTCCGACGCCAGACACACACCCACTCACACACCCACTCACACGCACACACACACACACACAGAGTGGACGCTGACTCTCCGTGAGACAGACCTCAGCCTCTCCGACGCCAGACGACGGAGCAGCCAGGGTGACTGACTTAACCTGGAGTGAACCACCAGATGATGCACAAGCAAGGAAGGGGAAGAACAAAGACGTTCAAAGAGAAAACTGCTGTCACGAGTCTGTGTGTGTGTGTGTGTGTGTGTGTGTGTGTGTGACACTATGTGGGGGAAAAAAGACAAAAGAAAAGAAATGGGTATGGTTCAGGACAGATTCAGTGTGTATCACTGACCCACCACAATATAAGCTCACAACCACCTCAGTGTAAAGCTCCTCAGTGTTAATCTCCTCAGTGTTAATCTCCTCAGTGTTAATCTCTTTAGTATAAAGCTCTTTAGTATAAAGCTTGTCAGTGTAAAGCTCCTCAGTGTTAAACTCCTCAGTGTAAAGCTCCTCAGTGTAAAGTGTAAAGCTCCTCAGTGTTAAACTCCTCAATATAAAGCTCATCAGTGTAAAGCTCCTCAGTGTTAAACTCCTCAGTGTAAAGCTCCTCAGTGTTAAACTCCTCAGTGTAAAGCTCCTCAGTGTAAAGTGTAAAGCTCCTCAGTGTTAAACTCCTCAGTATAAAGCTCATCAGTGTAAAGCTCCTCAGTGTTAAACTCCTCAGTGTTAAACTCCTCAGTGTAAAGCTCCTCAGTGTTAATCTCCTCAGTGTAAAGCTCCTTAGTGTAAAGGTCCTCAGTGTTAATCTCCTCAGTGTTAAACTCCTCAGTGTAAAGCTCCTCAGTGTAAAGTAAAACTCCTCAGTGTTAAACTCCTCAGTGTTAAACTCCTCAGTGTAAAGCTCCTCAGTGTTAAACTCCTCAGTGTTAAACTCCTCAGTGTAAAGCTTGTCAGTGTTAAACTCCTCAGTGTTAAACTCCTCAGTATAAAGCTCCTCAGTATAGTGTCTGCATCCAGAGTTGCAGCCAGGCACTATGTTTTATGTTCTGTTCTATGGGGTTGCTGTATTAGACCAGTTGGACCTGATCAGCGCTGGTTAAACAGTGTTTGTTTTCTAGTTTGGCATTTGGGTTGGCTGTTTGTTAAGCCTTGAGGCTGTGAGTTTGTGTGTGTGTGTGTGTGTGTGTGTGTGTTGGGTAAAGAAGACACCCTGAGAGGAGGAGGAGGAGGGAAAGGGAGAGGAGAAGAAGAGAGAAGGAGAGGAGGATAGAGAAGGAGAGAGGGAGGAGGAGGAGGAGGAGGAGGAGAAGTGAGAAGGAGAGGAGAGAGAGGGAAGGAGATGAGGAGAGAGAGGGAGGGGGGAGGAGGAGAGAGAGGGAGGGAGAGGAGGAGAGAGAGGGAGAGGAGGAGAGAGGCTTAACACTCCTTTATTAAAACAATATCAGGTGTTTAACCACTACACAATAAAATCATGTTAAAAACACATACAAGTTACAAGTAAAATAAATAATAAAAAGAAACATCACAGGGCTCGCAGAGCAGATTCATATGTTGAAAACAACCTGCCCATCCCCCCCACCCTCACACAGCAACCCCCCCACCCCCCATACCACCAGAAATCTCTCAATGTCATCAACCATCCTGTAAAAAGCATATTCAGACTTGATTCTTCCCCCCACCACCCCCCTAAAAATCTCCACAGGATTGGTTGAAACTCGCCCCGCCATCTTGTACTTCCTTGACAACCAAATTGGCATTTTTGCTGCACCCAACAAGAAATTGACAAAACACACTTCCCTTTTCCTTTTGGCCTTGTATACAACCCCTTCAATGAAGAATTGAAAAGAAAACACTACTCCTACCTTCGCTACCCAGGCACTCAGGAGCTCAAAGAGCTCCCCCAGTCTTACACAGAAAAGAAAAAGGTGCTCAACTGTCTCATCCAGGCTTGTAAAAAGACCTCCAAGCAGGTATAAATCCTGCCCCAAACACTTCTGGCCACCTCCACGCCCTAGCACCACCCAGTGCAGCCTGGTAATACGCTCTCACGTACACCAAGTAGAGGATAGAGAAGGAGAGGAGGAGAGAGAGGGAGAGGAGGAGGAGAAGAGAAGAGAGGAGGAGAGAGAAGGAGAGGAGGAGGGGAGGGGGAGGAGAAGAGAGAGGGAGAGGAGGAGGAGAAGAGAGAAGGAGAGGAGGAGAGAGAAGGAGAGGAGGAGAGAGAAGGAGAGGAGGAGGAGAAGAGAGAGGGAGGGGGAGGAGAAGAGAGAGGGAGAGGAGGAGGAGAAGAGAAGAAGAGAGGAGACAGAGGGAGAGGAGGAGGAGAAGAGAGGGAGGGGGAGGAGAAGAGAGAGGGAGAGGAGGAGGAGAAGAGAGGGAGAGGAGGAGAAGAGAGGGAGAGGGGGAGAAGAGATGGGAAGGACAGGAAGCTGATGACAGAAAGAGGTGAGGGGAAAGGAGGGAGAGGGAGGAGAGAAGGAGTGAGATGGAGGGAGAGAAGGAGATGGAGGGAGAGAAGGGATGGATGGAGGGAGAGAGAGAGAGATGGAGGGAGAGAGAGATGGAGGGAGTTATTGTCCAGGCCAATAAAGCTGTGTGCTCAGTCTCGCCTCACTGCTCTGGTAATGAGCCTTGCTTTCACTGTCCCGACATAGACCCAGTGACACACACACACACACACACACACACACACACATACACACACACACACACACACACACACACACACACACACACACACGTCTGCACTGTGGTAACAGAGTGGTAATGAGCCTTGCTTTCTCTCTGTTGACTGCTTCAACACGTTTGACTTCACCAGCAAAGAATGAATGAACTCCTGACATCAACCTGAGCTAGAGCACACACACACACACACACACACACACACACACATACACACACACACACACACACACACACACACACACACACACACACAGACACACCTACACCCATAAACTACTGGACATACACTTATACAAACACACACAAATACATACAGACACAGACACCTCCCCCTCCCCAAACACACACACACACACAGGATGTTTTTTTGGGGCATTTGAGTCCCATTAATGGACGTGGTGGTGTCTGTTAAAGCATTGGTTATGTACGTGTATGTGTGGTAGGGGTGGGCGATATGGACAAAAAATAATATCTCTATTTTTTGTAATTTTGACGATAACAATAATTAGTCGATATCCTTTAAAACATTTTTTGTAAAAGTCTGAGTTATTTTACAGCTCATTATTTATGAATAGCATCAATACAATAATAACCAATAACCTAACCTGTGACTTTAACCAAATCAACCAATGCATTGTCACTCTGACACATTCCAATTCTGCCCCCACTTGAGGTTGTGGCAATGACATGAGAAAGTCTGAAACTGAAGTTCCTTTCAAAAACCTTTACTTAGGATTCACTGTAAAATGAAGCAGACCAACAGAGTGCATCTCAGAAATATTTCCTTCGATGAATCGATAAACGTAGATATTTAGAGCGAACTTCAGTCCATTTACAAAAGGGTTAAATGAGAACAGTTCTTTGCTTACAACTGACTATTAAAATACTCAAAGGCTAATGTTTTCTCTCCATATAATACCATGTAGGAAAAAACGTGACTCATCAATGCTACTTGAACAGAAGTAGCCGCACAAAATCCCAAGTAGTCTAGCTGCACAAAATAAACATTAGGCCTGCGTGTGACAATGTGGACCCACTAGCGATCATGTGACACTTGCTCTGCAGCAGCCAGGGGCTTCTCCCGCATACACCTCCTGGATTTAGTGAATGTATGGGGTTTCAATGCGTGATTTCGAGTGTTATTTCCCCATAAGTAATTTAAATACTCGATAATGTAAATTTGCACATTGTTAAAACAACAATCACGATATTATCGCAGACGATGTATATCGCCCACCCCTAATGTGTTGGTGTATGTTTGTGTAGGTGTGTATGCTGTTTATGTCAAGTCAACTTTATTTCTATAGCACATTTAAAAACAACTGAGTTGAACCAAAGTGCTTACAAACAAACATAAAACAATGACAATGGTACAACAACAATAATAACATAACATAGGGGAAAAATAAATACATAATTGAAATAATAAACAAATTAGTCAAAAATAAAATAAAGGAGAGGACTTAATATGTACAGGTAGACTATTCCAGAGTTGGGGGGCAACAACAGAGAAGGCTCTATCACCCTTAGTTTTAAGGCGTGTTTTGGGGATATAGAGAAGATTCTGAGATGAAGACCTAAGTGATCTTGGAGTGCTGTAAGGAATTAGTAGGTCACCTATGTAACTAGGTGCCAAACCACTGAGGGCTTTGAAGACAAAAAGTCAAATTTTAAACTTAACTCTGTGCTCCACAGGTAACCAGTGCAGTTTAGCCAACACAGGAGTTATATGCTCACGTTTCTTAGAGCCACTTAATAATCTAGCTGCTGCATTTTGAACTAGCTGAAGTCTGTTGAGAGTGGAGTGAGTCAGGCCTGCATATAGTGAATTACAATAATCTAGTCTAGATGTTATGAAAGCATGTATAAGAGTTTCAAGATCGGAGAAGGACAAAAAGGGCTTCAGTTTTGCAATGGTTCTTAACTGGAAAAAGCTGCCTTTGACCACACTATTTACTTGCTTATTAAAATTTAAAGAGGAGTCAAAGAAAACCCCAAGATTCTTTACTTCACTGTGGCAGTTTGCAGAGAGAGGTCCTAGTGCATTTTTCAAGATAGAAAGTGTAAGTGTATGTGTGTGTAGGTGTGTATGCTGTTTATGTAAGTGTATGTGGGTGTAGGTGTGTGTATGTTGTTGCATGTTGTATGCATTACTGTGAATGATACGCCTCTGACGCTAGCACTCCTAAATACCGCATGGACGTCAGGCTAAATGACGCTAGCGCTCCTAAAAACTGCGTGGACGAAAGGCTAAATGACGCTAGCGCTCCTAAAAACTGCGTGGACGAAAGGCTAAATGACGCTAGCGCTGCTAAATACTGGGTGGATGTAAGGCGTGGACGTAAGGCTAAATGACGCTAGTGCTGCTAAATACCGCGTGGACGTAAGGCTAAATGACGCTAGCGCTCCTAAATACTGGGTTAAACCATACAGAACATTTGCATGCCCCATTTTCCGTGGGGATGGGCCCTAACAAAAGAACTCTGAGGAATCTCCCCCGCCCCCCCCCCCCCCCCCCCCCAATTTAAAAAGGGTAACAGAGGATAACCAAACCCCTCTCCCTGCATAACACCTCCCCCTCTCTCTCTCTCTCTCTCTCTCTCTCTCCCTCTCTCTCTCTGTACTCCCTACTTTCTTTCCCCCTCTCTCTCTTCCGCTCCCCCTCTCTCTGCTCAATAGGTCCACTGTGAGTGTATGAATGAAATAGTGTGCGGCCTGCTAATATGATTATTGTGTTCAAATGGGCATTGGGGGGTCAGACCCTGTTTATTCGACTGTTTACTTTACTCCCGAAAACCCCCCCCCCCCCCCCCGGCACTCGGCCGAGGGCCATCGAGGAGCACTGCGCATGGGGACGCATGGTGTGTGTGTGTGTGTGTGTGTGTGTGTGTGTGTGTGTGTGTGTGTGTGTGTGTGTGTTGTGGTTGTTCCTGTCAGCTGCCACAATGACGCACTCTGAAATTAGCCTGAAATTAACTTTTCAGCAGCATGATATCATAATTCATATTTTTTTGGGAGTTGTATGTGTGTGTGATCATGTGACTGTATTGTGTGTAGTTCCTTTGGTGGAGTGTTTGGTTAATGTTGGTCTATTTATTATTTCTTGTCCCCGTGTCCTTTTTACTGGACTTACTGTATGATTGAATGTCCTTTTTACTGGACTTACTGTATGATTGAATGTCCTTTTTACTGGACTTACTGTATGATTGATTGTCCTTTTTACTGGACTTACTGTATGATTGATTGTCCTTTTTACTGGACTTATTACTGTATGATTGATTGTTAGCAGCTTCAGCATGGATGGATAGATGGTGCTGAGCATGTCTAACTTTCTGGACTTCCACAGTCAGCGGGGCTTTGATTGATTTCTCAATTTGTGTCATACACACACACACACCTGCACTCTCTCTCACACACACACACACCTGCACTCTCACACACACACACACCTGCACTCACACACACACACACACACACACACACACACACACACACACACCTAGAGTAAAATGACATAGTTGACAAGACATGTACACATTTTAGCTTTCAGCTGTCCAAAGGACAAACTCTTTGGCTTCCCATCTCAAACACACACACACACACAGAGTTGCCATGCATTCATATTTGAGCTTCCAGCTGTCCAAATGCCAAAGTCTTTGGCTTCCCATCCACCGTGTCATCAAGCTGAAACATCTTTTTTCTTGATTTCATAAGCACAGAGGGGGAGAAGGGCAGCTTCAGAGAGAGCATAACCAGCACAACACAACAGAGTGTGTGTGTGTGTGTGTGTGTGTTGGTATTTGTTGTGAGAGAACCATCATGAGAATGGAGTGGGGTGAGCCTGGGACGCTGGAGGTGTTGAGGCCCGTAACTCACACACACACACTCACACACATGACACAGCGATTAAGGAAGGTGCCTGCTATGCTGAGCCCAGTGCACTGCTCCTGAAGGTTGCTGAGCCCAGTGCACTGCTCCTGAAGGTTGCTGAGCCCAGTGCACTGCTCCTGAAGGCTGCTGAGCCCAGTGCACTGCTCCTGAAGACATTGTGAAACACTTCAGTGTATCAGAGGAGTGTGTGAGTGGAGTGTATCAGAGGATTGTGTGTGTGAGTGAAGTGTATCAGAAGAGTGTGTGTGAGTGGAGTGTATTAGGAGAGTGTGTGTGTGAGTGGAGTGTATTAGGAGAGTGTGTGTGTGAGTGGAGTGTGTGTGTAAGAAGAGTGTGTGTGTGTGAGTGGAGTGTATTAGAAGAGTGTGTGAGTGGAGTGTATTAGAAGAGTGTGTGTGTGTGTGTGATTGGAGTGTATTAGAAGAATGTGTGTGTGAGTGGAGTGTATTAGAAGAATGTGTGTGTGAGTGGAGTGTATAAGAAGAGTGTGTGTGTGACTGGAGTGTATTAGAAGAGTGTGTGTGTGAGTGGAGTGTATTAGAAGAGTGTGTGTGTGTGTGTGTGTGTGAGTGGAGTGTGTGAGAGTCCATCAGTAGAGATATGGAGAGGACTGCTGTCAGTGTCAAATAACACGGCTCTCTGAGCTGCACAGAACAGAAGTAGACACACACACACACACACACACACTCCACTTTACACACAGTAAACACACACACACACATTCCACTCCACCACACCAACATCAACACCAACCCTGCCCCCCTTGAGCTTCAGTGTGCGAGAGCTTCAGTGAAGCACCACACAGGTCTAGGTTCAGTGTGAAAGAGCCGGTTGAAGAACATGCGGAAATGCCACACAGATCCAGCTTCAGCTCTTAGGGATTTCTCCCTCTCTCACCACGGTTGTTGACTGACTTCCAGGGTGAATCAGGGTTGTGCACAATTCGAATTGCAATTCTGCTTCCTGTTTGCTACCTCAATTGAAAAGCAAGTGAAATTCAAGAATTTAATTGGAATTTAAAGTTGGAGAAAGTCAGATGTGTGTGTGTGTGTGTGTGTGTTTTGACGTGTGATGAAATAAGAAAATAAATAAAAGGTCTGTAGCATAGGGAGAGGGATGTAAAAGTGCTAAAATTCTACAAGAAAAGTAACCTAATGAAGTGTTGGTTTAAGTAAGCTTTAAGTGCTTCACTGAGCTGAAATTTAAACTTAAAACATCTTAAGATGAATTAAATAAAAATAACAGTGAGTACAGTGCACGTCTTTTAAGGGCTTCAAACTGCACATCTCATGGCTCAATGTCTTACATACTATCCTTCATGATCTTTAGGCCTTGGCTAAACCAGCTCGCCATGCTAGCATCTTCCATAGAAATGTATTTGAGCACAATTTAAAGAGATGTTCCAAGTAGCCTGGGGGATTTTTATGTGATTTTGCAATGATGATTTCAATAATCATTTGACAGTCCCACAATGCAATTTACTTTTTAATTTTAGTATTTTTAAATTTTCAATAAGAACATCACTATGGTTAATGCAGTAACGAAATGGTAGGCCTATTATTATAGGCTATTGCAATGACTTGCCATGCTCGATCTAAATGTGTCCATTCAATTCACCGTACACAATGACCACAGTTATACATGCAGGGAATATTCGGGCTTTAAATGTAACAGCGATATTCGGTTTGCGCCAAATACCGGATTAAATTGATTGATGCCATCAGAATGAGTTTACACAACTCGCGCGCAAAACGAATATTGCTGTTGAAAACCGGGTTACTCCCTGCATGTAACTGCGGTCAATGACGCACTCCTTTTCGGTGATATCTGTATCTCTGTCGTTCGGGAAGGCCTTGTATGCATTTGTTCGACGTCTTTTCATCTGCAATGACTCCTATAAATTTGGCGCAAGTGGCATTCCTGTACGTCGGGTTTATTTTTCTGGTGAATAATTATTTCGGACTGAACTTGGTGAAGGGAAGTTTCACTAGGCCTATCGTAGGCAACGATAAACTTGATCATCATCTCGGGCTCGTCTGATCGGTTTGCTGCTGCCAGCCGCCGAAAGGCAGTGGGGAGGGGACATTTATCTCGGCCTATGTGACCACACTGTAATGCAACTGCATCCACACTGTTTATCTGACAGGTCTCTGACCTCTCTCTCTCTCTCTCTCTCTCTCTCTCTCTCTCTCTCTGCAGCACACGCATTTTCAAATTTACACACAGGCACTGGGCCACGGCCAATCAGAGGGGAGGTCCCGCCCTTCACTATCTGTGATTTGTTTAAACCACGATATTGGCCAAATATGTCTGTTATTGAACCAAAGGTAGAGTTTCAATGCGGACACTTGAACTCTCTCGAATAGCTGATCGCACCGGTGCGACCTCCGATTTTTTTTAGTCGCACTTTTGAAAAATTAGGTCGCATATGCGACCAAATTGGTCGCACTCTGGAGCCCTGTCAGTATAGTGTGAGTTCAGAGTTCGGATGGCCTGGGGATAAAAACTTCTCCTGAGTCTCTCAGTTCTGGCTTTGTGACTACATAGGCGTCTTCTTGATTTCAGCGGTGGGAATAATCCATTGTTAGGATGAGAAGAGTCCTTCAGAATCTTTTGGGCTCTTAGGAGTACTCTTCTGGAATAGATATCTTGTAGAGCAGGGAGTTAATCATTAAGTACAGTAGGAGTGTTGTATGGGGCTGTCTGGGCTAGATGCCCTGTCTGTCTCTGCCCATAGAGGGCTAAGTACAGTAGGAGTGCTGTATGGGGCTGTCTGGGCTAGATGCCCTGTCTGTCTCTGCTCATAGAGGGCTAAGTACAGTAGGAGTGCTGTATGGGGCTGTCTGGGCTAGATGCCCTGTCTGTCTCTGCCCATAGAGGGCTAAGTACAGTAGGAGTGCTGTATGGGGCTGTCTGGGCTAGATGCCCTGTCTGTCTCTGCCCATAGAGGGCTAAGTACAGTAGGAGTGCTGTATGGGGCTGTCTGGGCTAGATGCCCTGTCTGTCTCTGCCCATAGAGGGCTAAGTACAGTAGGAGTGCTGTATGGGGCTGTCTGGGCTAGATGCCCTGTCTGTCTCTGCTCATAGAGGGCTAAGTACAGTAGGAGTGCTGTATGGGGCTGTCTGGGCTAGATGCCCTGTCTGTCTCTGCTCATAGAGGGCTAAGTACAGTAGGAGTGCTGTATGGGGCTGTCTGGGCTAGATGCCCTGTCTGGAGAGATAGAGAGAGATGGAGATAGATACTTTATTGATCCCCAAGGGGAAATTCAAGGAGAGGGATACAGGTGTAGAAGGAGGTAAAGAAGGGAAGAGAGGGATGCAGGAGGAGGAGAAGGAGGTAAAGAAGGGAAGAGAGGGATGCAGGTGTAGAAGGAGGTAAAGAAGGGAAGAGAGGGATGCAGGAGGAGGAGAAGGAGGTAAAGAAGGGAAGAGAGGGATGCAGGAGGAGGAGAAGGAGGTAAAGAAGGGAAGAGAGGGATGCAGGTGTAGAAGGAGGTAAAGAAGGGAAGAGAGGGATACAGGTGTAGAAGGAGGTAAAGAAGGGAAGAGAGGGATGCAGGTGTAGAAGGAGGTAAAGAAGGGAAGAGAGGGATGCAGGAGGAGGAGAAGGAGGTAAAGAAGGGAAGAGAGGGATACAGGTGTAGAAGGAGGTAAAGAAGGGAAGAGAGGGATGCAGGAGGAGGAGAAGGAGGTAAAGAAGGGAAGAGAGGGATGCAGGAGGAGGAGAAGGAGGTAAAGAAGGGAAGAGAGGGATGCAGGAGGAGGAGAAGGAGGTAAAGAAGGGAAGAGAGGGATGCAGGAGGAGGAGAAGGAGGTAAAGAAGGGAAGAGAGGGATGCAGGAGGAGGAGAAGGAGGTAAAGAAGGGAAGAGAGGGATGCAGGAGGAGGAGGATGAGAGGGATGCAGGAGGAGGAGGATGAGAGGGATGCAGGAGGAGGAGGATGAGAGGGATGCAGGAGGAGGAGGAAGAGAGGGATGCAGGAGGAGGAGGATGAGAGGAGAAGAGAGAGATGCAGGTGAGTGTGTAAGGTCTGGACTACCATGTTTACATAAACACTTCTTCTCAGAGACTAGACTCCTGATGTCACACATGACCATGCTCAGCACCAGTGATGTGTGCGTCCGGTCCATTCAGTGCTATAGCTTTTAGACCTTCTCCATAGCGGTCCAAACTGAGTTGAAATTCAACTGGACTTCCTTGTCTTAATGGCCCCTCTAAGCTTTTTTTAGTGATGTATAAAGGCTGTGTGTGTGTGTGTGTGTGTGTGTGTACTGGGCAGGGAATTCCAGTTGACTGGAGCTAGAGGAAGTGGCGGTGATTTACCGCAAGCAGACTGACCAAGTGTCTGCAGAGATATGTGCATCTGACCCATAATGAGAGGAGCGGAGAGGGGTGGCCCCAGTGTGTGTGTGTGTGTGCGTGTGTGTGTGTGTGCGTGTGTGTCCGTTTCTCAGAGTTGGTGTGTGTGTGTGTGTGTGTGTGTGTGTGTGTGTGTGTGTGTGTGTGTGTGTGTGTGTCCGTTTCTCAGAGTTGGTGTGTGTGTGTGTGTGTGTGTGTGTGTGTCAGTTTCTCAGAGTTGGTGTGTGTGTGTGTGTGACTGTCTGTCTCATAGGAGAGTGGAGCTTGTGTGTGTGTGTGTGTGTGCGTGTGCGTGTGCGTGTGTGTGTGTGTTGGTGTGTGCATGTGCGTGTGTGTGTGACTGTCTGTCTCATGGAGAGTGGAGCTGGGGTGTATGTGTTGGTGTGTGTGTTGGTGTGTGTGTGACTGTCTGTCTCATGAAGAGTGGAGCTTGTGTGTCTCCCTTTGAGGAGAAGACCAGGTGTCTGCTGCGAGACTCAGTGCAGTGTTTCTTTAAGAGCTTTCAGAGAATGACTTGAGAGAGAGACAAACAAACCACATTGTTTGTCTCTCTCTCAAGTCAGGACTTCTCCTTCCGTAACATGCCGATCGAGTGACTAGGCTAGTTTAGAATGCATCGGATTAGCGTTTTGTTTTTTTTTGCTCTCCAACGAACGTCTGAACACGATATCATCATTCCTATTTCTAAATGTATATGGACTTAATGTATGACATCTGTCACACACACACACACACACACACACACACACACACACACACACACACACACACACACACACACACACATTCCTATTTCTAAATGTATATGGACTGTATGTGTGACATCTGTTTGTTTTGTGTTCATACAGTATATGCACGTGTGGGTGTGTGTTTGCACAGTGGTGCCTACTCGCCTATGCCTACCACGCGCACACAAACACACACACATTCAGATGCATTCTCACACTCCACCTGTGTGTCCCTGTGTGTGTGTGTGTGTGTGTGTGTGTGTGTGTGTGTGTGTGTGTGTGTGTGTGTGCAGAAAAAGACTACCACAGCCTGTGTGAGAAGCAGCCCATTGGCCGCCTGCTCTTCCGGCAGTTCTGCGACACTCGGCCAGAGCTGAGGAGATGTATCAAGTTCCTGGACGCCGTGGTGAGTCCTCACAACAGATCCCGTATATCTGTGTGTGTGTGTGTGTGTGTGTGTGTGTGTGTGTGTGTGTGTGTGTGTGTGTGTGTGTGTGTGTGTGTGTGTGTGTGTGTGTGGATGCCGTGGTGAGTCCTCACAACAGATCCCGTATATCTGTGTGTGTGTGTGTGTGTGTGGACGCCGTGGTGAGTCCTCACAACAGATCCCGTATATCTGTGTGTGTGTGTGTGTGTGTGTGTGTGGATGCCGTGGTGAGTCCTCACAACAGATCCCGTATATCTGTGTGTGTGTGTGTGTGTGGATGCCGTGGTGAGTCCTCACAACAGATCCCGTATATCTGTGTGTGTGTGTGTGGATGCTGTGGTGAGTCCTCACAACAGATCCCGTATATCTGTGTGTGTGTGTGTGTGTGTGTGTGTGTGTGTGTGTGTGTGTGTGTGGACGCCGTGGTGAGTCCTCACAACAGATCCCGTATATCTGTGTGTGTGTGTGTGTGTGTGTGTGTGGATGGTCCTGCCCTGTGTGTATGTGTGTGTGTGTGGATGGTCCTGCCCTGTGTGTGTGTGTGGATGGTCCTGCCCTGTGTGTGTGTATGTGGATGGTCCTGTCCTGTGTGTGTATGTGGACGGTGCTGCCCTGTGTGTGTGTGTGTCTTTGTGTGTGTGTGTGTGTATGTGTGTGTGTGTGTGCCCTGTTCCTTAGATAGCTTCTCCCTAATCACATGTAATGAGTCTAATCTGTAAT
>NC_055961.1:3394176-3429176 GCF_018492685.1 Alosa sapidissima
TTCATTTCTCTTTCTAAATGTGTAAGCCCTCTGTGTTATGTGGTTAGATGTATGAGTGACAGTATGCTAATGACAGTCCGACTCAAGATGTGTCTAAAAGTAGAGCGTGCGCACACACACGCACACACACACACACACACACACACACACACACACACACACACACGGAGCCCTCTCTGTCATTTACATCTGAAACTGCTCCTTTAGGCCTGAAAAGATCAAGTGTTTGCGTGGGAGAGAGAGAGAGTCACACACACACACACACACACACACGGAGCGTGGGAGAGAGAGAGTCTCTCTCTCTCTTTCTTCCTCTTTCTTGCTCTCTCTCTTTCTTTCTTTTCATCCTTGCAATTTCATCCTTTCATCCTCCCTCTGCGTGCACATCTGTCCATCATAGAGAAGGCCGTCTCTGTAAGTTTGGGTTGTGAATGGACACAGAGGGTCATCTATCTCTGCGCTAACACACATGCGCACACACACACACACACACGCCCACATGCATGCACGCACACACACACACACACACACACATACACACACGCGCGCACACACACACACACACACACACACACATACACACGCGCGCGCATGCACGCACAGACACACCACACCACACACAGACACATACACACGCACACACACACACACACACACACGCGCATGCACGCACAGACACACACATACACACACACACACACGCGCCGCGCATGCACGCACAGACACACACAGACACATAAACACGCGCACACACACACATCACGCGCATGCACACGCGCACGCATGCACGCACAGACACACCACACACACACACACACATACGCACACACCTACACGCGCACGCACACACAGACACACACAGACACCACTCACACACACACACACATACACACACGCGCACACACACACACACACACACACACACACACACCACACACACACCACACACACACACACACACACAGGCCCGACTGTAGTTGGATTAGCTCCCCTGAGGAAATGTAGCAAATGAAATTAGCTGGGCTGGCACTTGGTCCACTCTTCCACTGCGTCCGCGGCGTTAAAGTGAAGTGCTTCCTGCCCCCCTGGTGTGCTCACGGCGTTAAAGTGAAGTGCTTCCTGCCCCCCTGGTGTGCTCACGGCGTTAAAGTGAAGTGCTTCCTGCCCCCCTGGTGTGCTCACGGCGTTAAAGTGAAGTGCTTCCTGCCCCCTGGTGTGTCCAGGAGCGGAATTAGATCTCGTGTGGGCGATGTGTTCAGGAGCGGGATCCCACGAGGGATCTAACTTTTTAGATCCCACGTGTCAGTCGATTGCTGAGTGTGGGTTGGAGGGTGGAGTAACACGCTCTGGAAATTCACAATTTCGTCGCCGTTTTTTTTTTTTTTTTTTTTAAACATAGTCCAGTATTTCTTTCGAATTGAAATGAAGTTGTATGGACTGGACTATGTTTTTAAAAAACGGCGACGAAATTGTGAATTTCCAGAGCGTGTTACTCCACACTCAGCAATCGACTCCTACGACTTTCCCCTGAAGATGGCAGCAAAGATGGCAACATTTCCGGAAAGGTACTGGCTTGATGAAATTCATTCTGGACTCTCTATCCGACCACATAAAGACCTCGGGATACTTCGGTTTGGCTTTAGGGACCCTCTACTCACTACCACGTAAGTGTAATGTTGTTTGGAACTGTAGAAGAGGTATAAAAATAGCGTTTTGTAGCGGCGAAATAATATGCCTATCTCACTTCCACGCTAACGAGTTTTGACTAAAAACGGTAAAATCGAACTTTCTCAAAACACATCCGAATGACTTGATGTCAACTCAACGTATCCCAATCATCCGTAAATTGATCTAAAGTGCATTTTACTCCGGATAATTCCTTTAACCACTACACTACAACACTACCACCATACCACACACACACAACATACCACACACATAAAACATACCACACACACACACAACATACCAATCACACAACATACCACACACACACAACATACCACACACACACAACATACCACACACACACACACACACACACACACACACACACACAACATAACACACACACACACACACAACATACCACACACACACACACACAACATACCACACACACACACACACACAACATACCACACAACACACACAACATACCACACACACACACACACAACATACCACACACACACACACAACATACCACACATACTCACACACAACATACCACACACACAACATACCACACACACACACACACACAACATACCACACACATTTTAACCGTTTATTTATGTCCACATGAAGAAAATGGTACAGGGATACAAATATTAAGAATGCAGTACAATACATATGCAAACCTATGGACCAGTAGCATGCACCAGGTCTTCACAATGTCACTTAACTTAAGTGATATATAACTTAACAAGCGCAATACTCAGTTCTTAAGGGTATAAGTAGCAACGTCTCTGCCATATGTGGCGGCTGCCAATAATAGCAGAGATGGCACAGTACTTTGCTAGCTGTTTAGCCCTCCCTTTGGCCATCCCAAGTAGTTGCAGCCCTCTTACAACCAGCCTGTGTACGTGTCCTAGGCTACCAAATATGAATACGAGTAGTCTGCACCTATAGCCTAGCTCTGAGATGGTGTTTAGGAGTGGTTGGTATTTAACTACCTTGGTGCAGAATGCCTCCTCCATGCTAGAATCAAAGGTGCAGCCCATCTCCAAAATGTACACCTCACTGAACTCCTCATTGATAATAACAACATCTGGTGTATTGGCAACCAGGTGTGAGAAAGTATTAGAGTTACTATTGCAGTGCTGAAACATGGATGGTTTTACCTGGGAATGTTTGTACATTCTTACTGAGGGTGGAAATTGGTTTGATATGTCTTTCACTACACACACAACATATACCACACACATACACCACACACACACACACAACATACCACACACACACACACACAACATACCACACACACACACACAACATACCACACATACCACACACACAACATACCACACACATACAGGACCCAGCACGCACCACACTTAGCCAATTAGTGCCACACACATACAGCAGACCACATTTCCCTCACGGGATCAAAAGAGTATATATACTTATACTTACTTACATGGAGAATTAGATCTTGTTAATTAGCCCATGATTAGAGGACAAAGGCTAAAATGGAGTTGCCCACAGCGTTGACCCGATGAGTGTGTGTGTCTGTCAGGGAGATTCCTGCTCTCCTACAGTCCACCTCCCCATCATCCTGACCTCTGCCAAGGAGGCTCTGTGTCCAGTGGGACCAGTGTGTGTCTGACTGGTCATCTGAAAGTAGGATTGCGCAACACTGCTGGCCCAATGCTCATGACACGTGTGGGAAGAGTAGAGTGTTCTAAGGAAGCGCAGAGTGTTCTAAGGAAGCGCAGAGTGTTCTAAGGAAGAGCATAGTGTTCTAAGGAAGAGCAGAGTGTTCTAAGGAAAAGCCTGTTCCATTTTGGAGCAGATGTGGGTCATCGGGTGGATCGGCTCATTTATTCTCATTTTTGCTAATGCTCTGTTGGCTTTTTACGTTTCCAGCTAGTCTGGTTCTAATTGAGGAACGTGTCTGACAGTATTCTCCAAGATGAGTTCAATCTTGCAGACATTAGGGTAGGGTTGTGTATTTGTCTTTGAAATACAGTACGTGTCTTGGAGTAGTCTACAGGGTGTGTCCCTCCTCCAGGATAAATACTAGCGGAGTCCTGTTTCAGCATCCTCCTCAGAGCCTCTTCCCTGGAACAAACCAGTTTAACATCAGCGCTGAAACTGAATACTTGTGCTGTGCTGTGCTGTGCTGTACTGTGCTGTGCTGTGCTGTGCTGTGCTGTGTGTGAACAGGCTCGTTGACTCAGACCTTGTTAAACCAGATGTGAACAGGCTCGTTGACTCAGACCTGTTGAATCTGAGGACGGTATGTCTGATGACAAGCAGGTTCTGACCTGTGTGTGTGTGACTGACCTGTGTCGGTGCAATGATGAATGAACTCGTTCAGTAAGGCAGTTTCTCACGGGTTGCACACCTCCCTCCTCCCTGTAAGCACCACCCTCCCTCTCCAACAGTGATGTGCATCACAGAGCTCTCTTGACTTCTCCAGGATAAAGCTCTCCATTTTGTGGTGGCGCACCTTGAGCAATTCTACTGTCCCTCTCCACCACTTCCATCTCACTGAGCGGAGCGCACTGACGTCTGTGGAGAGGCCATTCTGTCCAAGCATGCTGGAGGATTCCGGAGCATTCCATTTCTTTGTGATGTCATACCCTGTCAACCATATCCGGCACATTCACTAGCCTCCATGCAGATAGCAGCATAATCTACCAGGATATGTCTTTCACCTGTATCCAACCCACCACAGACTTGCTGTAACACATTCTCCAAGCGTATTTTAAGTTGAACTTCTTCTGATTATATGATATCTAAGCTGAGTTAGTCCTTGAAGAACCTTTAACACTAGTATGAGAGTGATCTAGGCCCTTTTGAAGAACCTTTAACACCAGTGTGAGAGTGATCTAGGCCCTTTTGAAGAACCTTTATCACCAGTATGAGAGTGATCTAGGCCCTTTTAAAGAACCTTTAACACCAGTGTGAGTGATCTAGGCCCTTTTGAATAACCTTTATCACCAGTATGAGAGTGATCTAGGCCCTTTTGAAGAACCTTTAACACCAGTGTGAGTGATCTAGGCCCTTTTGAAGAACCTTTATCACCAGTATGAGAGTGATCTAGGCCCTTTTAAAGAACCTTTAACACCAGTGTGAGTGATCTAGGCCCTTTTGAAGAACCTTTAACACCAGTGTGAGTGATCTAGGCCCTTTTGAAGAACCTTTATCACCAGGTTTTTAGGCCTTTTAGGTCTTGGCAGATATGGCAGGATGACAGCTGGGCAATTAGTCCATCATTAGATGACGAAGGCTAAAATGGAGTTGCCCGCAGCTCGGACCTGATGAGTGTGCCTGTGGGCTCCTGAGTTGAGAGGAGCCAGCTGTGCATTAGCTCAGAGTGAGATGAATGGCATGCTGTCAGCAGAGCTGGGCTCTGCAGCCAAAACCAATCAAACATGAAACGCAACAACGAAACTAGCACACACTCACTTGTAAGGTGGACTCTAGGCTGTGAGGGAGATATCTACAGAGATCATCCAGTCTGTGTTAAACTATCTCTCTGTGTCTGTGTGTGTGTGTGTGTGTGTGTGTGTGTGTGCACGTGTGCATGTGCATATGTGTGTGTGTGTGTGTATGTCTGTGAGAGTGTGTGTGAGCATGTGTGTGTGAGCGTGTGTGTGTGTGTGTACCCTGGCTCATCTGTGTGCTTTTTTGTTTTTTTGCATTTCGTTATGCGGTTCTTGCCAAACAGGATATCACTAGTAATAATAACCAAAATATGCACACAACAGGACATCAGGGAAGATCACAGCCAAGATATACACTAACCAGCAAATCACTGCCAAACTCCCATGACCTCAAATGACAGGGCATAAACAGGTCCCTCTCACAAGACAAAAACAACCAACATTATAGTCCCCATCCCCAACTCAATGTGACAGATGTTCTATGTACGGTACCATCATGGGACAGATGTTCTATGTACGGCATCATCATATAACATGTTCTATGCACGGTACCATCATGTGACAGATGTTCTATGTACGGCACCATCATATAACATGTACTATGCACGGTACCATCATGTGACCGATGTTCTATGTACGGTACCATAATATAACAGATGTTCTATGCACGGTACCATCATGTGACCGATGTTCTATGCACGGTACCATCATGTGACATATGTTCTTTGAGTGGTATAGGTTTTTATTAACAGATCTGCCATAACATTGTTTTTCAGCTCAGTCATTGATTATAAGGCCTGTTTTTGTCTTTTTTTTTGCAGGGACCTCAAACCTGAGAATATTCTGTTGGATGACCATGGTGAGTAGAATATTCTAGAGTTCCTATGTGTCTGGGGAGATCCTGTATGTCTGGGGAGATCCTGTGTGTCTGGGGAGATCCTGTGTGTGTGTGGGGAGATCCTGTATGTGTGTGGGGAGATCCTGTATGTCTGTATGTGTGGGGAGATCCTGTATGTCTGGGGAGATCCTGTATGTCTGGGGAGATCCTGTATGTGTGGGGAGATCCTGTATGTCTGTATGTGTGGGGAGATCCTGTATGTCTGGGGAGATCCTGTATGTGCGGGGAGATCCTGTATGTCTGTATGTGTGGGGAGATCCTGTATGTCTGTATGTGTGGGGAGATCCTGTATGTGTGGGGAGATCCTGTATGTGTGTATATGTGGGGGGAGTTGTGTGATGTGGTCAGACTGGTGTGCTAGAGTTGTGTGATGTGGTCAGGCTGGTGTAGAGTTGTGTGATGTGGTCAGACTGATGTGCTAGAGTTGTGTGATGTGGTCAGGCTGGTGTAGAGTTGTGTGATGTGGTCAGACTGGTGTGCTAGAGTTGTGTGATGTGGTCAGGCTGGTGTAGAGTTGTGTGATGTGATGTGGTCAGGCTGGTGTAGAGTTGTGTGATGTGATGTGGTCAGGCTGGTGTAGAGTTGTGTGATGTGGTCAGACTGGTGTAGAGTTGTGTGATGTGATGTGGTCAGGCTGGTGTAGAGTTGTGTGATGTGGTCAGGCTGGTGTAGAGTTGTGTGATGTGATGTGGTCAGGCTGGTGTAGAGTTGTGTGATGTGATGTGGTCAGGCTGGTGTAGAGTTGTGTGATGTGGTCAGACTGGTGTAGAGTTGTGTGATGTGGTCAGGCTGGTGTAGAGTTGTGTGATGTGATGTGGTCAGGCTGGTGTAGAGTTGTGTGATGTGATGTGGTCAGGCTGGTGTAGAGTTGTGTGATGTGATGTGGTCAGGCTGGTGTAGAGTTGTGTGATGTGATGTGGTCAGGCTGGTGTAGAGTTGTGTGATGTGGTCAGACTGGTGTAGAGTTGTGTGATGTGATGTGGTCAGGCTGGTGTAGAGTTGTGTGATGTGGTCAGGCTGGAGTGCTAGAGTTGACCGGTCCGGTGGGGAGCAGTAGAGGAGGAGGGCGCTGGTCCGGTCCACCCTGTGGGCACTAAGCCATGACCTCCCTCCCATCTCCACCTCCAACGCCCGTCCTCCTGAAGGTTATTCACCAGGAGGCCAGCAGAGGGCAGCCGTGTGGCTGCTGAGAGGTGATCTCCAATGCGTGGGAATCACTGGGACCCTAGCACAGCAGTTCTAACCTCACACCACTACTGGAAAGACTCCATCAGCTATAGTGTGTTCTGACTGTTCTGACTGGTATAGATCAGCTCTAGTGTGTTCTGACTATTCTGTGTTCTGACTGGTACAGTATAGATCAGCTCTAGTGTGTTCTGACTGGTACAGTATAGATCAGCTCTAGTGTGTTCTGACTGGTACAGTATAGATCAGCTCTAGTGTGTTCTGACTGTTCTGACTGGTATAGATCAGCTCTAGTGTGTTCTGACTGGTACAGATCAGCTCTAGTGTGTTCTGACTGGTACAGTATAGATCAGCTCTAGTGTGTTCTGACTGTTCTGACTGGTATAGATCAGCTCTAGTGTGTTTTGACTGGTACAGATCAGCTCTAGTGTGTTCTGACTGGTATAGATCATATTTATGATACATGCTTTTAAAACAGGTATTGGGTTGAAGAAAATGGCTTTGTATTTTGTATCAGAATATTTTCTAGGTGTGTTTTTGAATAAACGTGGCGTTGACTTAATAATGACTGAATAATTTGCCCAGACTTGCTCACACACACAGCACACTCCCCCTCACACCAACCTCAGGTTTCTTGAGAACTTTAATCATCAGTTTTATGATTTATCCCCCTTGGCATCGATATAACACCATTTAGCACTTACACGGGACCCACTTAGTTAAAAAAACAACTAAAAGGGTCATGATCCCTCCTGATCAACAGTGCTCCACAGTGCAATATCAAGCAATCTGGGCATGCGTTGATAATGTCAGGGACTTGACTTGACTTTTTGAGTGCATTATTTAGGATACATTATTTAGGCGATGACATGTAACAGGCAGGTCAGCATAGTTGATCTGTTGACTGTTAATAGGTTTATGGCATGTTTCATAGGCAGAGAAAAGCTGTTGCTCTCAAACACTGTCCACTTAATCAATAGAGTCAGTGTACTGATGAAGAAATTAATTAAATATACAGATATGGAAGGTTTGCAAAGTGATTTCATGCTCGCTTTAAAGAGTATTTTTAGTATTTTCAAAATACAAAAATACAGTATTTTATTTTGATACATGGCCACTGTATGTTGTAGTTTATTTTGATACATGGCTACTGTATGTTGTAGTTTATTTTGATACACTTAAAAAATTAGGATATTTCATATTTTATTTTAAAATACATTTTGATGTATTTTTGCCCATTCCTGGCTATAAGCTAACTCTTTCTCTCTCTCTCTCTCTCTCTCTCTCTCTCTCTCTCTCTCTCTCTCTCTCTCCCCCTCTCTCTCTCTCTCTCTCTCTCTCTCTCTCTCTCTCTCTCTCTCTCTCTCTCTCTCTCCAGGGCATATCCGGATATCAGACCTGGGTCTGGCTGTACATATCCCAGAGGGCCAGACCATTAAAGGCAGAGTGGGAACGGTGGGCTACATGGGTAAGAGTTCTGTCTGTGTGTGTGTGTCTGTGTGTGTGTGTGTGTGTGTGTGTCTGTGTGTGTGTGTGTGTGTGTGTGTGTGTCTGTGTGTGTGTGTGTGTGTGTGTGTTGGTTGTACACTCCTAATGTGTGTGTGTGTGTGTTGTGTGTGTGTGTGTGTGTGTGTGTGTGTGTCTGTGTGTGTGTGTGTGTGTGTGTGTGTGTGTGTCTGTGTGTGTGTGTGTGTGTGTGTGTTGGTTGTACACTCCTAATGTGTGTGTGTGTGTGTGTGTTTGTGTTGGTTGTACACTCGTTTGTGTTTGTGTTTGTGTGTGTGTGTGTGTGTGTGTGTGTGTGTGTGTGTGTGTTGGTTGTACACTCCTAATGTGTGTGTGTGTGTGTTTGTGTTGGTTGTACACTTGTGTGTGTGTGTGTGTGTGTTGGTTGTACACTCCTGATGTGTGTGCGTGTGTATGTGTGTGCGTGTGTATGTGTGTGTGTGTGTGTGCGCGCGCGTGTGTGTGTGTGTGTGTGTGCGTGCGTGCGTGTAGCCCCTGAGGTGGTGAAGAACGAGCGCTACACGCTGAGCCCTGACTGGTGGGCTCTGGGCTGCCTGCTGTACGAGATGATCGAGGGCCAGTCGCCCTTCCAGCAGCGCAAGAAGAAGATCAAGCGCGAGGAGGTGGAGCGCCTGGTCAGGGAGGTGGAGGAGGAGTACTCCAGCAAGTTCTCCGACGACGCCAAGGACCTCTGCAGACTGGTCAGTACCACACGCGCGCGCACACACACACGCACACACGCACACGCACGCACGCACACACTCACACACACGCACACACGCACGCACGCACACACTCACACACACACACACACACACACTCACGCACATGCACACGCTCACACACACACACTCGCACACACACACGCACACACTCACGCACATGCACACGCACACGCACTCACACACACACATGCACACGCACACGCACACACACACACTCACACACACACACACACTCACACTCACGCACATGCACACGCACACACACACACTCACACACAACACGACCTTTCAGTCATGACTCCATCATGTGTGCAGACGGCGTTCTCGTTGAGCTTCTGTGTGACATCATAGTGGATGTTGTTCTGTGTGACATCATACATAAGGGCTGCAGACCCAGTGAAAGTAGTTCTGTGTGACATCATGCAGTAGTTCTGTGTGACATCATGCATAAGGGCTGTAGACTCAGTGGAAGTTCTGTGTGACATCATACATAAGGGCTGCAGACCCAGTGAAAGTAGTTCTGTGTGACATCATGCAGTAGTTCTGTGTGACATCATACATAAGGGCTGTAGACTCAGTGGAAGTAGTTCTGTGTGACATCATAGTGGAAGTAGTTATGTGTGACATCATACATAAGGGCTGTAGACTCAGTGGAAGTAGTTCTGTGTGACATCATACAGAAGGGCTGTAGACTCATGGTGCATTCATGGCACTTCGGAATGACAAGGATCGCCCCCGTGGCTACTTTGTTTTTCCCACAGTGTTCATGTACTTTGCCGTCGGAATGTGTGACAAACACGGATGCCACAACAAAGGTTAAAACATACTCACTAATCCTAAATAAACAACTGTATTTGCTTAAAATATAATGTAAGACGCTTGTGAAAGAAAGATATGCAGCTTTCAAGTAACAAAAACAGCAAATTCCCAAGTTCACATTAAAACTGTTGGACATGAAAGGCCACATGGACTACAAACGAACTACAACGTGAGGACAAAAGTGATGACGAGCCCCTAACTGGGCAACTCTGTTAGCAAAATCTAGCCCCAGTTTCCGACCTCTGACTCACACATTACGTGACGTGAATGACACAGAACGATGATGTTTTAACTGGGGAAAAGGTTTTTCTGAAGCCCATGAACGCTAGGTATGTGGAAGTAGTTCTGTGTGACATCATAGTGGAAGTAGTTCTGTATGACATCATGCATAAGGGCTGTAGACTCAGTGGAAGTAGTTTGACTGCTTTGGAGAGCTGGAGCCTTTAAGGTCTTGGGTTTCAGGAAGCGTTCAATATGGGAGTGAAGTGCAGTTGAGTCAGTGGAGTCGGAGCACTTTGTGTGTGTGTGTGTGTGTGTGTGTGTGTGTTTGGTTCTTAGGATGAGTGCACATTGGATTGGAGGTATGCGTGTGTATGTGGGCTTTTAGTCTCAGAATGAGATCAGATTGGAGAGTAGTGTCTAGTGTGTGTGTGTGTGTGGGTGCGTGTGTGTGTGCACTTGTACTCCACTCTGGCGCTCCGAGCGGATCTCTGAGCCACAGACTGTCTCTACAGCAGGAAGTGACCACAGGCGACCATTAGAGCACCTAACAGCAGTGAGCTCTGGCCCGGCTCTGGCCCACAGTGCAGCGCCATATGAGACAGAAGACAGGAGCCCCTCTGCATTAGTCTGGCCTGCCTGATGAGTTGAGGGGAAAGGAGAGAGGAGTGGAGGAGAGGAGAGGAGAGGAGGAGTGGAGAGGGAGGGGAGAGGAGAGGAGAGGAGATAAGGGGAGGAGAGGAGATGAGGGGAGGAGTGGAGAGGGAGGGGAGAGGAGAGGAGAGGAAAGGAGAGGAGAGGAGATAAGGGGAGGAGAGGAGAGGAGAGGAGATGACTGCATGCTTATGGAGGATGTCTGGGCTACTCTCTCTCTCTTGAATCAGGGAGAGTCTAGTAGAGTTCCATCAGCCTGATGCAGTTACAGGGCTCTGGACAGACTCAAGAGAACCGGCAGAGAACTGGGCCTGCGTGTAGCTTAACGTTGGCACGGAACCAGAGAACTGGGCCTGCGTGTAGCTTAACGTGGGCACGGAACCAGAGAACTGGCACTGAACCAGAGAACTAGGCGCAGTGTCGCTTAACGTGGGCACGGAACCAGAGAAGGTCAGAGGGTCAGCTGGCCCAGCTTCCTGTGGATGCCTCCCACCTCATCATTAGTCATCTGATGGACAGCAGCAAGGCTGACACAATCAGAATCATAAAATAGAAATAATATAAATATGTCTCATCACACAATCAGAATCATAAAATAGAAATAATATAAATATGTCTCATCACACAATCAGAATCATAAAATAGAAATGGACGTGTGGTAAAATTGGAATTATTTTTGTTTAGGGCTACTCATGTCTTGAACACTTGGACACTTGTGCAACATAGGGGGCAGCCGTGGCCCACTGGTTAGCACTCTGGACTTGTAACCGGAGGGTTGCCGGTTCGAGCCCCGACCAGTGGGCCGCGGCTGAAGTGCCCTTGACCTAACCCCTCACTGCTCCCCGAGCGCTGCCATTGTAGCAGGCAGCTCACTGCGCCGGGATTAGTGTGTGCTTCACCTCACTGTGTGTTCACTGTGTGCTGTTTGTGTTTCACTAATTCACCGATTGGGTTAAATGCAGAGACCAAATTTCCCTCACGGGATCAAAGTATATACTATACTATACTATACGTATGTTCACTGTGTGTGTGTGTGTGTGTGTGTGTGTGTGTGTGTGTGTGTGTGTGTGTGTGTGTGTGTGTGTGTGTGTGTCCTCAGTTGCTAGCCAAAGACCCCAACGAGAGGCTTGGCTGTTTAGGAGGCGGAGCCTCAGAGGTGAAAAGTCATGTGATCTTCCGCTCCATCAACTTCAAGCGGCTGGAGGCGGGCATGCAGGAGGCCCCATTCATCCCCGACGTAAGACACACACACACACAGACACATACACACCGACAGACAGACACACACACACAGTCACACACACACACACACACAGACAGACAGACAGACACACACACACAGAAAGCGCTTTCAGATATAACCTCCGGAGTATATGAGGAGGTTTGTCAAACGGAGGTCCTACCCTTCGAATGATTCAGATATGATGCTAACCTGCGGACCTAATACTGACCGATACTGACTGATGTATGTGTGAACGACATACACGCACATTACAGAATCTCCGTGTGGTTGTCGAGTGAGGGGTGGGGGCTTGTAGAGTTCACAAGATGCGAGATATGACGCAGAATATATGCGGCCGCTGCCTGTCACAGCTGCTTTTTGTTTGCAAAATGTAGCCTATGCATTATGTAGGCTAAAGAACTGTTAACTATGTTGTTAGTCGCTTTGGCTAAAAAGCGTCAGGCAAATGTAATGTAATGTAATGTAAAGAAGAGAAATCTATTGTGCATAGGCTAATACTTGAAGTAGGCTAGTCACGTAAGTGCGCACTTGAAATTGACCTAGCCTACAGTATTTGTATGTGTGCTTCAAATAAACACATTTATCTGTTTTCAACGTTATGTACCAGAATTAGCTATAGAACCCCAAATCTGGTTTGCGTTGGAGAGAGAGAGCATGCACAAACTTTATGGTAGGCTACTAGCCAATTCAGTAGGCTAACTCAAGACTTCAAGATCATACAACGTTTTTAAGCAACAAACAAAATACTAACATTAATAACAGTGAAGTTGTTAGTTTTTTCATGGTTTATTTGTTCCAAAAGCATCCTCTCCCCGTGTGTTTATTGCTTTTACATAAGGAGCTTGGAACAAAGTTGGGTTTTCTTCGTTTTCATTTTCTCTAGGCATATATGCTCAGCAAATATCAGCGAGCTCAGCAGGTCATGAAGGCTATCAATGAACAGAAAACCGTGTTGGCTGACAATTTATTAAATACTCCTGTTATTGTCGTCAACGACGTCGCTGTAGGCTACTGCCTTTTCAGCGCCTTCTGCTTATGATGATCCAGTCTTCTGAATTCGTTTGTCCTTGCCATGCAGTTGGAGGCTAACGTGTCTCTAACGTTCCCTTCAGGTGTTCTATCAAAATGTTGTATGCCCTCATGGACAGTAGCTCCGTGATGTCTGCATCTTTCCAGGTCGGAGATTTTCTGGACAGCACTATGCCACTCCATCATAACACTGGCATTTAAGTCAGATCTAACCACATGGACGCACGAAAGAAACGTCACCAACACGCCCTCTCACTAGGTGTGAATTTTAACCGCATGTTCTACGCCTCGTTCAGACACAACACATTTACATAATGTCCGGAGGAAATACTAGGGGGGGGAGTAGTAGAACAACCGGCTAAATTCGGACTTCCATATGACCGGTTATGTCGTTCAGATATACGGCCCCACCGTTTAACATCGGCAGAACCTCCGGTCTTACACGTATGTCTGAAAGCGCTTACACACACACACACACACACACACACACACACACACACACAGACAGTCACACACACACACTCTTCTTCTCTCTACTCCACTCATGTGTTTTACATCTATGTCATACCCTCATCTACCTTCATGTGTTGTGTGTGTGTGTGTGTGTGTGTGTGTGTGTGTGTGTGTGTGTGTGTGTGTGTGTGTAGCCTCAGGCCATCTACTGTAAGGACGTGTTGGACATCGAGCAGTTCTCCACAGTGAAAGGTGTCGAGCTGGAGCCCAAAGACGAGTCCTTCTACAGCAAAGTGTCCACGGGCAGTGTGTCCATCCCCTGGCAGAATGAGGTGAGAGACAGAGGTCACGGCCCAGTTATGGCCCAGTCACAGCCGCGTGCTGGCTGGCTACTGGCAGCATTGGCTTTGCTTACACAGAAGTGAACGTGTCGGAGGTGGTGGGGGTGGGGGGGGTGTAAGGTATAGTGTAGGAAGTGATGCACGTAAAACAGCCATATTGTTGTTACACATTATATACACACAAGATTACACATTATATACACACAAGATTACACATTATATACACACAAGATTACACATTATATACACACAAGATTACACATTATATACACACAAGCTTACACATTATATACACACAAGATTACACATTATATACACACAAGCTTACACATTATATACACACAAGCTTACACATTATATACACACAAGCTTACACATTATATACACACAAGCTTACACATTATATACACACAAGACTACACATTATATACTATATACACACAAGATTACACATTATATACACACAAGATTACACACAAGATTACACATTATATACTACACAAGATTACACATTATATACTACACAAGATTACACATTATATACACACAAGATTACACATTATATACTACACAAGATTACACATTATATACACACAAGCTTACACATTATATATTATATACACACAAGATTACACATTATATACACACAAGCTTACACATTATATACTATATACACACAAGATTACACATTATATACACACAAGCTTACACATTATATACTACATACACACAAGATTACACATTATATACACACAAGCTTACACATTATATACACACAAGATTACACATTATATACACACAAGCTTACACACAAGCTTACACATTATATACACACAAGCTTACACATTATATACACACAAGATTATACATTATATACACACAAGCTTACACATCATATACACACAAGATTACATCATATACACACAAAATGACATCATATACAATCATATACACACAAGATTACACAGCAAGGCAATCAGGAATAATCTGAACAATAGCATCAACAACTTGCATTTAGTGCTTCATCAAGGCACCCAAAGAGCTTTACAGCAGAGCAGGGGTTCACACATGCTATACACCAGTGTGCTTCACACATGCTATACACCAGTGTGCTTCACACATGCTATACTCCAGTGTGCTTCACACATGCTATACACCAGTGTGCTTCACACATGCTATACTCCAGTGTGCTTCACACATGCTATACTCCAGTGTGCTTCACACATGCTATACACCAGTGTGCTTCACACATGCTATACTCCAGTGTGCTTCTTAACTGGTCTGGCTTTGGGACCCACAATTCCCCATGTTCACTCAAGCCAACGGGTACGGTGAGCTACATGCTAAGACACGCAAAGTGCCTGTAGGCCTACTTGTTTGGAACATGCTGATGTTTGGCATTACATTTGTGAACTCTTCAACTCCTGATGTCACCTTTCAAAGAACTCGACAGGTTTGCCTTTGACAGGGGTACTTAGTTTCCATGTGGCATTTTTGTTTTGATGGTTTCATGCTCTCATTCCTCATTTTTTTTTTTTTTGAGGGGGGGGGGGGGGGGGCTTTTATGTCTCTACTGCAACAGGATAGTGGAGAATGACAGGAAATGAGTGGGAGAGAGAGTCGGGGTGGGATCCGGAAAGGACCACGGGGCGGGAATCGAACCCGGGTCGCCGGTGTACGGTGCAGGTGCCCCAGCCAGTGAAGAAACACTGCTTTACAGTGAACCTCACTAACCACCACCAATGTGCAAATGTGTTGCACCCATTCATTGCTGCTAAAGGGGACACAGTTATTACATTTTAATATCTGTGCACTTCTACCTGTGTAAAGATGTAGAGGCGTTATATTAAGCCCTACGCATCATAAGAGAGTTCTGTGTCACCAGTCACAGGTGCACAATAAAATACAGCTCTGGAAAACATTAAGAGACCAGTGCAATTTTTACTGAAATCAGCATCTCTGCAAGTATGACAGCCATTCCATCCCAATGTCTGTTGAATATCAACACAAGCACACCTCATTCTACTTACTAAGGTGCTGATTAGGTGATCACCTGAACCAAATCTTATTAAACGAGGAAAAGTATGAAAACCTGCTGTGGTCATCACTATCCTCTTGCAATAGGACCATCTGGATGGCAAAAACAGTGCTAATAGTACATCAAAAGTAATCAGGAATCAAAAATAACTATTGACCATGGCAAAAGAGTTGAAAAGAAAGCTTTTGAGTGAGTGAAAGGAGGGTTCAATTCTGGCTTTACTGACAGAGCGGTACAGGGAGTGGCAGGCTTCCATCCTTAACATTTCTAAGAGGGCGGCTCATAAGAACAAGGTCAAAGGTCAAGCAGCAGACACTGGGGACGACAAAGCTACAGACCAGCAGAGGGTCTGATCTGAATAACCTGGATGACGTCAACTCATTGGAATGTCACTCAGCAACCGTAGGATGACCTCAAAATAACGTACAGAAAGAAGGGCAAAAGGCAGCTGGGGTGAAGTGCACGGCGAGAACTGAACGAAACGGGCTCCTTTTTGAACGAATAATACAAAATTGCTAATTTTACACATACGTATAAATAGTAACATCAGAGAAAAGCTGATAATTTTGCAGTGGTCTCTTGATTTGTCCTGAACTGTATCTGCCCTGAAGTTGGTAAATAGCAGGGCAGTAAGGGACCACTAGGGGGGGCTGCTGTTACAGAAGTGGAATGGGAGACTGCAGCTGAATTTCAGCCCAGTTAGAGTCCAGCCCAGTGGCCGATGGATCGTATATCGGACGGTATCGGTGTATAGCATGTGCCTACTCATTGACGTCAGCACATACAGTGCAGAAAGGGGTAGATGTAAGATGGGGGATCAGCCGTCACATGAGATTACTGATGTTGCATTGAGTAAGATGCATCATATTTTTGTGTGTAGGAGGGTTTAGAGATACTGTACATCAATAGAGTAATGCTGTTATGCATAAATAGTGTTAAGCTTAATGCATGCTGCTGTTATTATCATCATATTCACAAAACGTTTCCACACTGATTGATGTCATGTTCTGAAATAGCTAATTAAATGCTCTCGTGTGTGTGAGGGTGTAAAAGACCTTCACACACATAGCACAATGTGATGGACTGCCTTGTTGGTCTTGCTCATATCCCTCATGTCGTATCACTCTGGAAACGCCATGTGTCCTGGCGTGACTAACTCATGTGTCCTGGCGTGACTAACCCATGTGTCCTGGCGTGACTAACTCATGTGTCCTGGCGTGACTAACTCATGTGTCCTGGCGTGACTAACCCATGTGTCCTGGCGTGACTAACTCATGTGTCCTGGCGTGACTAACTCATGCGTCCTGGCGTGGCGTGTCCTGGCGTGTTCTGGCGTGGCGTGGCGTGTCCTGGCGTTGCATTGGCGTGGCGTGGCATGGTTAAATGCTGTGCTCCAGGTTTCGTGACTAGCTCATCAGGCTCCGTATCTCTGATTGCATCACAGGCCATCCTCGTGCTGGCCTCTTCAGCTCGCTGTCCAATCACAGCCAGGGCCTTGGTTGCCAAGGCAACTGTACACTCACAAGCCCGTGTGTCGTGTTATGTGTGTGTGTGTGTGCAGATGATCGAGTCGGAGTGCTTTCAAGAGCTCAACGTCCTCAACCCAGACGGAAGCATCCCCCCTGACCTGGACTGGAGAGGACAGCCCTCACCCCCACCCAAACAGGGCCTGCTACAGAGGCTCTTCGGGAGACAGGTACACACACACACACACATACACACACACACACACACACACACACACACAGCCCTCACCCCCACCCAAACAGGGCCTGCTACAGAGGCTCTTCGGGAGACAGGTAAGACCAGGGGAGATTCAAAATAAAACAGCAAGGCAGATTAACATACAGAATAGTCACAGAGAAATAACTCTAGTAGGCTACCAAATGGCCTATTTAAACTCCCCCCAAAGTGAACTGGTAAATGTAGCTAAGCCAGCTGCCATGTCTCAGAACTCTATCGTATACTGTTTGGTCTATTCTGGGTTTGGGGATAATTTTTGCCCTCAAAGAACAATATAGTACTTTAATAATATCAATGTAATAACAGAGTTTCCTCTGCCACTGAAGTTGATACTGATACATGGTAAACCCTCTAATAGAGGAGACCTATGACTTCATTCTCTTAAAAACAAAGGACTCTTCTATTAGGAGGTTTACCACTTGCTAATGGTTTACTGGGTTGTATTGGGATACCCTGTAGATATGGGATAGAGTGTCCAGCCTCTCTGGTATTTCAGCTGTTCCTGTGTGAGCTGCTCAAAGCGCTCCTCTGTGTCGCCCTCTACAGGAGTGCTGTGGGAACTGCAGCGACAGTGATGAGGAACCCACCAGGCTGTGAGAGTCAGGTGCCCACCGAGATGCCCATCCCTGCTCCCTCGCCGAGATGCCCACCCCAAGATGCCCACCCCTGCCCCTTCTGTGCCCCCTCGCCGAGATGCCCACCCCTGCCCCTCCGCACCCCCTGGCCAACCCTCCCAAAGCTGCCCCCCCCCCGAAATCCTGCCTACTGCCCCCAACCCTCCCCACCCCGGAGTGGCCCAACACAGAGGATTCCATTTGTTTACAATATTTGCACATTTGTATTTTTAAAAAGCAAGACAAAAAAACCACACCTCTATATAAATATTGGAATGTATATTTTCACTATAGCCAAGCTGTCCATGTGCTTGCCATCCAAGGCATAGCAAAAGGTGAAGAGGTCTACCAGGTGGGACAGGTGTGCTATGCGCCGTCCTCACCTACAGTACACCCCCCCCCCCCCCCCCCCGTCGCCCTGTTCCACGTCATCGGTCCACATCCCCAGCTTGCGTCCGCATTGGAGTCCTGTCCGAGGTGTCCCACTGTTACCTACTGAAACATATTGCACATAATATTTATATTATATAATATGATATAACATATTGCACATAATATTTATATTATATAATATGATATAACATATTGCACATGATATTTATATTATATAATATGATATAACGCAGATGGGATAAGTGTCTGTTCTGAAATATTTTTATATTTATATTTCTCTTTTTATATATGTGTATATATATAAACATACATATATGTTAGTTCAGACAATCAAAATGATCCCATGTGTGTAGTCATGACATAAAACGTGCATGATGCCGATGTAAACAAAGACTTAGAGGCCATGTTGCTTAAAACTACTTTAGAAGGTTCATTCTGGTACTACTTTAGAAGGTTCATTCTGGTACTACTTTAGAGGGTTCCTTTCGAGCATTTACTGCATAACTGCGGCGCAGAAGTGTGTGTGTGTGTGTGTGTGTGTGTGCGTGCTAGGACCATGCTGAGATCTATTAGGAAAACCAAACAGATGTGATGTAGGTGCAGAAGTGCGCGTGTGTGTGTGTGTGTGTGTGTTGTCACCTGGACTGCTCCATAGACCTCAGCTGGGAGGCTCTGAGTGGGTCTTCCTCCCCATCTCTCCTTCTCTCTCTCTCCATCCTTCCTTCTCTCTCTCTCTCTCTGCTTCTCTTTATTTCTCTTCTCACATGTGGACCTTGTAACTGCTGGGTCTTCCTGCATATCTCACTTTGTCTCTCTCACTCTTTATCTCTCTCTCTCTCTCTCTCTCCGCCTCTTTCTCTCCTCACATTCAGACCCTGTTACTGCTGGGTCTTTATTTGCCTCCCTCTCATCCCTCTCTTCATCCCTCTCTCTCTTCATCCCTCTATCTCTATCCATCTCTCTCTCTCCCGCCTCACCCAGTGTCCTAGCCCCTAGTCATTTGGCTCTCTCTCATCCCTCTATCTCTCTGTATCTCTCCATCTCTCTCTCTCTCTCTCTCCTGCCTCACCCAGTGTCCTAGCCCCTAGTCATATGCCTCATTTGCCAAAAAGTACCTTTAAAAGAGTTCTCATCAGGAACTACAGGACTTGCACTGCAGACCAAACCAGTTCTCTTTTCTTTTCTTTTTTTTATACTTTTTTCTTTTTTTTCTTCCAACTTTTTTCCTCTTCACAAACGGAGTCTGTGTGCATGTCTGATAAAGTTGCCTTTGGCCTGGTGAGGTACTCATAACATAACATGGTGTTAGTATTGTTTAACGTGGCGATCTACAGAGGATAGACTTTAAGCTGATCCTGCTTGCCTCCGAATCCAGATTGGATCGGGGCCGGATGGGGTGCAGATGTGGGCCAGAACTGCCCGGTTCTGGAGCCCTGCGTTCCAGCATCTGCCCCCCACCGGACTGGTAATCTTGCAGCAGCAGTTGAACAGACCTGCCCCCAGTACAATACGTACATCGTGCTTATATGGAGCAGACCTGCCCCCAGTACAATACGTACATTGTGCGTTTACGGAACTCACCGTACAATACGTACATCGTGCTTATGATGTGGAACAGACCGAACCCCATAAAATACGTACATCGTGCTTATATGGAACAGTGCCGACCCCAGTACAATACGTACATCGTGCTTATATGGAACAGACCTGCCCCCAGTACGATACGAACAGAGCATGTGGAAAAGAAAGATTCTGTTCTATGCCGAACACGCCTGGCCCTGGTACAATACTTGTGGCACACGTGTCCAAGAACGATTCCATGTAATTCTATTCTGCGCTGACCTGCCCTGCCCCCGGTACGAAGCGCATTTAGTCCCACATCAGCAACTTCCCCTGTGTTTGCGCCCCCTGCTGGATAACCCTGCTCATTACCTGCTGATGAACTTACTTTCCTCAGACTAAACGGAGTGTGAGTGTGTGTGTAGGGGTGATTTGTGGTCACTTTTGGGGTGCCGTGGAAAGAAGGGGGGGGGGGGGGGTCACCCTGTAGAGGGCTCTCGGATGCTGCAGACCTCTGCGTTTATTCCCCATCGGCCGCCTCGTCCACCTGTGCCCCAACGTCCCGACGTCGCCATGTCCCCAGCGTCCTCAGTGTCCCCCCACTCCGCTTCTGTCCACCACAGCTCAAGTACATTCCAGTCTACTGTACTGTACAGTGTAAAAAAGACACTTCTGATTTTGTTTGTTTGTTTGTTTGTTTAGCAATAATGTATCTATGTGTAAACAAAAAAAAGAAAACAAGACACCACGGTACCTACAGTAGAGCAAGACTGAACTGAACTTAATTTTGATTTGTTTTGTTTTGTGTTTGACGATGTGTCTGAGCCAAGCTGGAACACTGTGAGAGCGTACAGTATCGAATCGTGTCCATCACACGACTATTGGCATTCTCTTGGGTTCATTTTTGTCGCGCAATGCACTGAGGTTTTATCATGTGTACATACTGTGTGTGTGTGTGCGTGTGTGTGTGCGTGTGTGAAAGCAGCTTGCACTGTGTCCAAGCCTCTGTGTGTCTGTCTTGTTCTCCCTCTGCATGTGCAGCTGTTGGTCCGTTGCCATGGATACCATAATGTCAAATCCACTGCACCAAGGAAGTGATTCCCAAAGAGTGCATTTTTAAAAAAGTTCAGATGGTTATTTGTTTTTGTAGCTTTATTTTGTTGTTTATTGTTGTTTTAAGTGAGAGCACAATGAAGGGGACTTTGAGTAGAGGATGACGCTTTACCTCATCTTAACCAGATGAACATGAGTCTGTCTGCTGTGCTGTCGTTCACCTTAGTAGACTGCCTGTGGACCTGTGTGTGTGTATTTGTGTGTTAGTCTTTCTGCGTGCGTGTGCTTGTGTGTGTGTGTGCGCGCGTGTGTGTGTGTGTGTGCATGCGTGCGTGTGTGTGTGTGCTTGTATGTGTGTGTGCGTGTGGTCTCAGGAGGACCAGTGAAGCCTCAAACCCTCTTTGGGAGAAGAGTCCAGGAGAAGAACCTTATCTGGTGCCAATTAGTTCTTTCTCAGCCTCAAATCCTTCTAAAGAAAAGTTCTAGCTGATGGGAGGAACTGTTGAAGAACAGTAATAGTCTGACCCTAGATCAGCTCCAAACTAAGAACCTCCCTATTGCTGTCCATGATTTAGGGGGGTCTACGAAAGGTTCTTTACCTTAAGTATGAGGACATTGTCCATGATTAAGGGGGTTCTACGAAAGGTTCTTTACCTTAAGTATGAGGACGTTCCTACTGTATGTGTTCTGAAAGAGCAGTGTGTCCATTCGCCGTTTACACCAAGAACGATAATTAAAACGATATAAAAAAGTATCGCTCTAGCTCATATGAATGTCAGTGTGTGCACACACACACACGTAAACTATACCGATAACAAAGTGAACACACACACACACACACACACACACACACACGTAAACTATAACGATAACAAAGTGAACACACACACACACACACGTAAACTATAACGATAACAAAGTGAACACACACACACACGTAAACTATAACGATAACAAAGTGAACACACACACACGTAAACTATAACGATAACAAAGTGAACACACACACACACGTAAACTGTAACGATAACAAAGTGAAGAACGTCATCCTCTGGGATCGTGAGAATGATAAAAAGCTGACAGCCAATCAGAATCCATCACATTTTTAGATATCACACTCATTAACGTGAGGAGAGACTATCCTCGTCTTGATCAGTGTGGATGCTTGTTGGATCGCTATGGTTACGGTTTTCGTTATCGTTCTATGGATCGTTATCTAATAGTTATCGCTCTTTGTGTGAATGGGCCTTCACTCTTAAACCCAAGTCAAACTCTCGAGTCACATCATGGAAAGATGATGATGACATATCTTTCTGTGCTGTTTCAGTGAACAATATTTCAATGAAAATTATCAGGGATTTTGGTCAAGGTGAATTATCTGTTACTGTCCCAGTGTATGTGTATAAAAATCCCACTGTGTTCTTATGAAGAGGAAATGTGCACTATGGCCGAGAGAAATGCCTCTCCATGGATTGAGTACATTTCAGCTCGTAACTTAAGTCTAATATTCGTATGTTGTTTTTTCTTGACCACTATAACCCAATGTTTTTAACAGAGGCCTGCCTCAAGCCAGACTGTGGGGGTACAACATTAAATTACTGAAACGGTCCATTAAATGGTGAAATAAGTGCTGCATTTCTTTCCTGTTATTCTGTGAAATTGCTTCATGTTTTTAAGCACTTGGGTACAGTATGTCTACGTTCTGCACTCTTAGTCAACTCTTATACACATGTCTTGTTTCCTTCTCATCGTGTGTGTGTGTCTGTGTGTAAGGTTGAGATGTTGTGTCGGTGTGTGTAAGGGTGGGATGTTGTGTGTGTGTGTCTCTGTGTGTGTGTGTGTGTGTGTGTGTGTGTGTGTGTGTGTGTGTGTGTGTGTAAGGTTGGGATGTTGTGTGTGTGTGTGTGTGTAAGGTTGGGATGTTGTGTGTGTGTGTGTGTGTGTAAGGTTGGGATGTTTGTGTGTGTGTGTGTGTGTGTGTGTGTAAGGTTGAGATGTGTGTGTGTCTTATCTTGTTTCCTTCTCACCACTATTGAAACCATAAAACTTCACACAGAAAATCATACCACATATCAGTGGGTTTAACATTGGGATTCAAACAGCCTGTGTGTGTGTGTAAGGTTGGGATGTTGTGTGTGTGTGTGTGTGTGTGTTGAGATGTGTGTATGGTTGGGATGTTGTGTTGTGTGTGTGTGTGTGTGTGTGTGTGTGTGTAAGGTTGGGATGTTGTGTTGTGTGTGTAAGGTTGGGATGTTTGTGTGTGTGTGTGTGTGTGTGTGTGTAAGGTTGGGATGTTGTGTTGTGTGTGTAAGGTTGGGATGTTTGTGTGTGTGTGTGTGTGTGTAAGGTTGGGATGTTGTGTGTGTGTGTGTGTGTGTAAGGTTGGGATGTTGTGTGTGTGTGTATGGTTGGGATGTTGTGTGTGTGTGTGTGTGTGTGTGTAAGTTTGGGACTACTGATCTGGTCCAGTTCTGACTGAGATCGAGTCTTACTGGTGCAGGAGGAGACATACAGAGCTTGTACGGCAGGTCACAGTCCAGCACTCTATGAGGCCAGATCAGTAGTCCCAACCTTACACACACGCACGCACACACACACACACACACACACACACACACATTACTGAGGAGGGAAGAGTCATTACACACAGAGACTGGACATGGAGCGGATAAAAGGATACTTTATGGACAGTGGTGTAGTCTACGTGATACTCAGGACTACACAGTATACCCATTTAAAAAACATCACCATCTCAGTGTAGCCACATAAAATAGGCAAGGATACGTATTAACATTTGGGGTTGATCACAGTATACCCACTAGCTAACAAGACTACATCACAGCATACCCACTACAGCTAACTAGACTACACCACTGTTTATGGAGGAAAATATACTGCTCAAAAAAATTAAGGGAACACTTCAATCATACACTGGATCGGTACTCTGACACTGTTTGGCTCTGAGCACAAGTAAAACTTTTGAGTGTTTTATTTTGGAGGGAACTGTCAGACATTTCGTGAATGTAGTTTGAGAATGGAGAAAAGGGTGGAAGGTTTCAAAAAATGTGTTTTAACAATTGTGGAAATTAATGTAAGTGTTCCCTTAATTTTTTTGAGCAGTATATTATCACAATTGTGACACTCACAACAGTTTCAATGATGGATTCTAGTCCATAATTTACAGGATGGGGGTCAATCCTCTCAGATTCAAACACAATTGTTTAGGGAAATGCTGGAGAACAGCTATTGGTGTGTCCTGTCAGTCCATGTGAAATAAATGGCTGAAATCAAATGGTCTTCACAGGTCCACCGTGGCAGGAGCCTTCGGTGGCAGTGTGGCTCCATCGGTCCCACTTCCTGTTGTCCCACTTCCTGTTGTCCCACTTCCTCCTCTCCATCAGTGCAGAGTGTGGTACCTGTGGAGACCAGAAGGGGGCCTAGGCCATCTCCTCGAACCTCCTCCTCTGCTGCTGAGAGCAGACAGGCTGCATGTCAGCCACCCCCAGAGCTGTGCCAAGCTGTGGCGCTACGGGTCCAAGTGCCCACGGGCACCCAGGTTCGAATCCGACCTGAGGTCATTTCCCGATCCCACCCCATCTCTCTCTCTCCCACTTGCTTTCTGTCACTCTCCACTGTCCTATTCAAATAAAGGCAAAAAAAGCCCATAAAATATACAACAAAAAAAGTTATCATAGATAGGCCTTACTTCAAATCAGCACAATTAACCCTTATCCGTAGGAGACACTTTCTTATTTTTAACCATTAGGGCCTACGAAAATTCCACCGTATCTGACTGTATATTTGGGGTATGTTAGCCACCAGTGCACACATTCACCCATAATTGGCTGTTGGCGGATGCTAATTTCCATCCCTGGGCTATACACATGGCACTGTCAACTAAATTTGTACCAAAAAAAGTTTCTGGCATTTCTATGCCTTGAACTAGCACATTATATTATGACTTACACTTTGTTTCTTGAAATAGCTTCTGATGTTCTCAACCTTTCTTTTCTTGCCCAACATCCTCGAACCAACAGCCAGGGATGGATTCCTGCACGGGCCTACCAGGCCCATGGAATCATTGCCTCAATATCAACAAATCAGGATGTAGGCTATGAATCTGATTTAATTAAAGTATTGGCCATCCCCAAAATGGACCAGAATACAGGAAATCACATCAAACAAATCAATTTTTTTTATTCCCTCATATGCGACAATTAGTGGGGGGCCCTTAATACATCTGGGCTTAGGGCCCGAAAGTTCATAATCCGTCCATGCCGACAGCCAAGCAAAGGTTATAGAGCTAAGATCATTGCAGCCAAGTATGCCAAAAACTTTGAACCCACAGCCAATCAAAAAACAGACCTGTTATTCGTGGCCAGACCCTTAATCTTTCAGATTGGGTCTGATCCTCCAGGCCATAGATATTAGAAAGCTAGATACCGCATTGTCTGTCGAGTTCTATCAGGTGGCATCGTAAACGCGGCCACCATATTGGTGGGGGCAACACCTTTACTGTCTATGACATTATGTTACAGATGACAGTAAAGGCTATAGATGACATTATGCTACAGATGACAGTAAAGGCTATAGATGACATTATGCTACAGATGACAGTAAAGGCTACAGATGACAGTAAAGGCTATAGACCAGCGGTCCCCAACCACCGGGCCGCAGGACATTCCTAACCGGGCCGTAGCCTACGACATGAGTTTAAAAAAAAATGCATGCAAACTAAACTAAATTTAATTCGCAATAATGTCACGTTTTTACATGGCATAGGCCTATATGCAGTTGTTTGATTGCACGCATGTTTGCATTTTGCAAGGTCTATTTTCCTACGTCTGTCTGTCCCGCCTTCAACACTTTTACATATTGCCTTCAGCGCTGCGCAGCCTCAGGTCAGCTCACTTCACTTGATCAGTTCTTGGCGAACGGTAGTGTCACACGAAGTTAGCTAAACTGCTAGAATGAGCATCAAAAAACAAGCATCTTTAGCAGGTCACTGGCCAGAGTGTTTGAGTTGCGAGAGCAGAAAAAAAGTCACCGTTAGCTGCACATTTTAGTGATAAGGACTGGGTGTCAAAACTCGCTTACCTGTGTGACATATTCGGGTTGCTTAATGACCTCAACCTGTCACTCCAGGGGAGAATGACGACTGTCTTTAAACTGGCAGATAAAGTCGCTGCATTTAAAGCCAAGTTTCATTTGTAGGGACGACGAGTGGACCGGGGTGTATTTGATATGTTCCAAAAAGTAGTGGGAGTTTTGGGAGAGACTGAGGCAGGGCCCTTTCTCTCGCAGCTGGTGCGCGATCACCTTGTTGCGCTCTCAAATGAGTTTGAGCGTTACTTCCCATCCTCCAAAGATCCACGGCAAACCAATGAGTGGGTCCGCAACCCATTTGTCAATATCCCGAATAGTCCTAACTTGTCAGCGCAGGAGGAAGAGCAGTTGATCGAAATTGCAAATGACGGTGGTCTTAAGAGTATGTATAAGGAAACCTCTCTGGCGGGTTTTTGGATCAAAACCAAAGCAGAATATCCCGAGATAGCCGTAAAAGCGCTGAAAACGTTTCCCACCACGTATGTATGCGAGGCCGGGTTTTCGGCAATGACTGCAACTAGACAAATTGCGCAATCGACTGGACATTTCAAACACACTGAGGGTGTCACTGTCTTCCATCACCCCCAGATGGAAGCTTCTTGTTGCAGGGAAACAAGCAGGGCTCCCACTGATTATATTCGTAATGCACGTTCCCATGTTTTGTTCCCATATTTTGTTAAGCATGTTCACACTTATAGATGTAGCTTCAAGTTGTTCAATATTCATAGTTCATATTGATCAATTTTCTCTTCTTCAAGTTCACGTTTTTCACAAGAGATCGTTACCTTCACTGTTCATACATAACTGGAGCTAGTTCTTTTCAAGTAATGCATGCACAACACATATGGAACCCCCAACCCCCCCCCCCCCCCCCCCCCGCCGGTCTGTGAAAAAAAAAATAGGAATCAAACCGGTCCATGGTACATAAAAGGTTGGGGACCCCTGCTATAGATGACATTATGCTACAGATGACAGTATATGCTACAGATGACAGTAAAGGCTACAGATGACAGTATATGCTACAGATGACAGTATTGGCTATAGATAACAGTATAGATGACAGTATAGGCTACAGATGACAGTGTAGGCTATAGATGACAGTAGTTACAGATGACAGTAAAGGCTATAGAAGACATTATATGTTACAGATGACAGTATAGGCTATAGATGACAGCATAGGCTCTGTATCCCTGCTCCCACTCATCCATACATGCCTGTGGCATCTATACATTAAACATGCGTACATGACTGCGCCCTCTCAGCCATACGTGCCTATGGCACCTATACATTAAACATGTGTACATGACTGGATGTTATTTTATTTCAATGAGTTTCTTTGATGATGTCGTCTTTTTTTGTTATGAAATGTTTCACTTCAATAAAAGGTCTCATTTGGTAACGTCTCTGCTGCTGCTGTGTGGTCTACGGTGACTATCTGCAGGATGGACGAATGTTTCGGTGGCCAGGAGTTACTTGGCTATCTGTTAAATGCGGCAGTGAGCTGGTCTCTCTTGCTCTCTCTATCTCTCTGTGCCAGCGTGATGTATATGGGTTAGCGTTAGCACTTAGCCTATCTATGAAATGCCATGAACCAGCGCTGACCTGCCCCTGATCTCAGAGATAGATATGTATATGGGTTAGCATTAGCACTTAGTCTATCTATGATGTATATGATATGGGTTAGCGTTAGCACTTAGTGTTAGCACTTAGTCTATCTATGATATATATGATATGGGTTAGCGTTAGCACTTAGTGTTAGCACTTAGCCTATCTATGATGTATATGTATACGGGTTAGCGTTAGCACTTAGTCTATCTATGAAATGCCATGAACCAGCGTGATAGATATGTACTGTATATGGGTTAGCGTTAGCACTTAGTCTATCTGTGAAATGCCATGAACCAGCGCCGACCTGCCCCTGATCTCAGAGCTGATTAGCAGATCTGCAGCAATCAGCCGGCAGCCTGCGGCAAAATAGATTAAATATACAGTTATGCGCGTAATTATTCAGAGCCTCGTTTCTTTAGATCTCCAGCACAAACTATCCTCTTTTGTCTCGCAGTGGTGTCATTTCCAGCCAGAAGAAACTGGTTGGTCATATAAAAATAAAAAAACCCTATAAATCAAAACGTGTTGTCATGGGTATGAATTAATTATTTGGGGCTTACCTCACCTGCACAACCCTCTCACTGATCTGTGCATGTCAGTGTTGTGTTGCCAACCTGGAGCTACAGGGAAGAGTAGCTAGAGTCTCTGCAATGATACACACATCGGCCTTCACCCTGAAGCACCAAACATAAATCTCTACAACAACAACTCACATCTATAAAGTGCTTTATCAAGGCACACAAAGCGCTTTACAGTGAAGGGGGAACCTCACCAACCACCACCAATGTGTAGCCCCCACCTGGGGAACCTCACCAACCACCTGCACCAGAACGCTCACCACACCAGCTTGAGGTGGAGAGTGAGGGAATTTAACAGGACATGGCACAAAACTAAGCCAGAGGTGCATTTGATTCTTTCAAATATAAAAGCTCATAGAGAACGCATTTGTGTTGAATGTTTATTTGATTCTTTCAAATGTAAAGGCTCATAGAGAACGCATTTGTATTGAATGTTCACCTCTGTGTGCTGAATGTGAACGCACCTCACATCTCAGATCTCTGCTGGATCTCCACTGCCCCTGAGCTGGACTACTGAGCTGCTGAGCTGGACTACTGTGTCTGGCCCTGAGCTGCACTACTGAGCTGGACTACTGTGTCTTAAGGATGATTAAGCATGAGGCGCTTGCAGTGATGGGGCAGGGACTGAGCCTGTAGTTCCATATGCATGGTAAGGTGCTCTATGAGAGTGAGTGTCATGGTGATGGTCCAACAGTGCAAGAATAAAGTTTTAGAGACCAGCATAAAATAAATATGGACATATAAGAGAATTATATAGACAAGTAATATAAAAACTATATCAGTGCAAGAATAGGTTGAAGTAATAGGTTGAAGTAATAGGGTAAGTCCAGGACTGCCCAGCTAGGAAAAACAGGACAATAGACCTCATGTATGCAAACGTGAGGGATGCTTACAGTGCCACCCCCCTTCCCCCACTGGGGAAGTCGGACCATAACCTCATTCATCTTCAGCCACAGGCCACAGGTCAAGCCAAAAGGTCAGAGGCTACCAGTTGCCACGCACACCTTCAGGAAGTGGACACCGGAAGCAGATGAGGCTTTGAGAGACTGCTTTGAGTCCACTGACTGGAGTGTGCTACTGAATGGAGAGGACTTAGAGGAGGTCACACATTGCACTACTGACTATCTGAACTTCTGTATGGACATTGTTGTTCTCACAAGGACTGTACGCTGCTATCCAAATAACAAGCCTTGGATAACCAGTAATGTCAAGACCCTTCTCAATAGAAAAAGATGGCGTTTAAGGAGGGGGACATGGCAGAGCTGAGGCGAGTACAGGGGGAACTCAAGATTAAGCTAAAGAGGCTAAGGAGGACTACAGAAGGAAGATGGAACAGAAGTTGCAAGAAAACAACATGAAGGAGGTGTGGGACTGTACGAAATCCATCACTGGCCTTAAGAAGAGCAGCAGCTCAGTAGAGGGAGACCTGGACAGGGCGAACCAGCTGAACCACTTTTACAACAGGTTCGATTGCCCTGCACCAACTCCAGGTACTGCTCTTGTTTGCGTGCCCGCCCCACCCCCACCTCCCAGTCTCTCCAGCTCTGCATCCCGGGGACATCCAACGATCTGAGCCCCCATCACCCCACGCCCTGCTCCCGCCTGATGCCTCCTTGCCTGTGCCTGTTGAGGTGTCCAAAACTCTGGCAACCTTGACAGGGACATCAAGGAGGTGGTCATCCCCCAGCCCCCACCCCACCTCATTACCAGTGCAACACCCACCCCCACCATCACTGGATATTGCACCCCTCCCCCACATGGTGACCACGAACAACGAGGTGGCAACGACTTCAGTCAACAGCCATCAGACACACAGACCCCAGATGCTTCCCCCCTCCCCTCCCCTCCCCTCCCTCCATCATCACTGCTGATCAGGCTATCGCACCTCTCCCCCACATGGTGACCACGAGTAGTGCGGCAACAATGGCTTCAGCCAACAGCCATCAGTCTCTAGCCACACGACAACCCTCTCAGAAGCACCCCTCCTCCTCCTCCCCCTCCACTCCCCTCACCCCCCCCCCCCCCCATCATTACAGCTGATCAAGTAAGTTATCTTTTAAAAAAACTTCATCCTCGTAAGGCAGCCGGGCCTGACAGACTGTGTCCAAGGCTGCTCAAGGCCTGTGCTGCTGAACTGGGGGAGCCACTGAAGCACATCTTCAACTGGAGTCTACGTCTCGGACAAGTTCCAACACTGTGGAAGACATCATGTCTCACCCCCGTCCCCAAGAAGCCACACCCCAGTGAGCTTAATGACTTCAGGCCTGTCGCTCTAACATCACATGTGATGAAAACAATGGAGCGGCTGGTCTTAGGTATGCTCAGACCCCAGGTACGCCATGCACTAGACCCTTTACAGTTTGCATACCAGGAGAAAGTGGGCGTGGACGATGCCATCACTTATCTTTTACACAGGACACATTCTCACCTAGACAAGGGGAAAAGTGCTGTGAGAATCATGTTCTTTGATTTCTCAAGTGCTTTTAACACCATCCAACCCTTCAGACTGGGAGACAAGCTCTTGCAGATGGGTGTGGACGCTCACCTGGTAACCTGGATTACAGATTACCTGACCGAGCAACCACAGTTCATCAGACTGAAGAACTGTCTCTCTGACACTGTGATCAGCAGCAGCGGAGCGCCACAGGGAACTGTGCTCTCTCCTGGGGCCTGTTGCACAAAAGCAGAATTAGGACATCCGGGATAAGTTACTGAGCTGCGCTCAATGAATCCAAAACAAGAGCGCACAGGCTTAATTGGTTGCACAACGAGCAAGCCAGGATGAGCAGACACGGATTCATCAAGCCAGGTAAAACCTATCCTGGATAAGTGCGCGCTCACGGCTCCCTCAAATAGACCCCACCACCGATCACAGATTCCAGGGCTCTCAAGTTTTGAAGTTTGTAAGGAGTGAGACTTTGTTTCTCAGGGGTGGAGACCTCACGCTTACTGTCTAGTTCGGAGGAAGCTTGCCTGACTCCCTACCGAGCGAACACAAAAGAAAAAGTGAGTCTTCCGTGCCACTTCATAACTACACTAACTAACTACCCTAAGAACGTGCTGGAAACCTAAACTAATCGCCATGAATCAACTTATATAGAAATATATTTACATTTAAAGAACTAAAGCTAAACAATAAAGTTTAACGTTTTAAACTAAAGTAGAGCGCCCAGTATGTCGTCCACAAGAAGGCCAAGCCGAGAGAGAGAGACCGACATCTTGGGATAGGGGCGGTATAAGTACTGGAGGGTGGTGCCAGCCATTACGCATCATCCGCGTCCACAGCGCAAACACCAAAACTCCGCCTATAGGAGAAACATAAACAAGGGAGAGAAAGCGATACAAGCCCTGCGTAACAATACTACACAAAGAAGAAGGATGCTGGGCGACTAGACAGGTGGTAAGGAAAGCTGGCTCTGTCGTGGGAGCCGAACTGGAGTGCATCACTTCAATATCAGACAAAAGGACCCTGAACAAACTGATCAACATCTTGGACAATGAATGTCATCCACTCGACAGCACTATTACAAAGCAAAAGACTCTGATCAGCTGGAGACTTCGCTCAATGTCATGCACAACTTGTCCCCAGGGCCATTGAACTGTTCAATGCTTCACTTAAGGGTAGAGGAGAGATAGACTTCTCTGCATAGTCTGTCTGCCTCTCCACCTTCTCCATGTTGGTGTACGTACTGTCCACTAGCCTACTGTGTTTACTGCTACACTGTTTACATGCTATATTAGCACATATGCATATCCCCTCCCTCCCTCCCACAGCCTGGGTTGTTGCCGTACTTAATACTTTATACTTGACCAATATCTGTAACCCCTATTACTTAGATAGATAGATAGACAGATAGATAGATAGAAAGATAGATACTTTATTGATCCCCAAGGGGAAATTCAAGGGTCTCAGTAGCATACAGACATTACACACAACATGCACTTACAGCAGAAATGGTAAACATAAGTATAAGTATAAACATATAACTAAACTCCACTGTACAATAAAGACAGTAGAAGATAAGAAAGATAAGAAAACTAACAAAACTAAATACTAAATACACTATATAAATTAAATTTAAAAAGCCCAATGTGCATGAGGGTGATCAAGCATAAGACGCTTGTAGTGACAGGGCCGGGACTGGTAAGGTGCTAAAGGGAGTTTATAATTTATTTATATAGTGTATTTAGTATAGTGTATTTAGTAATTTAATATAGTGTATTTAGTATTGTTAGTTTTCTTATCTTTCTTATCTTCTACTGTCTTTATTATACAGTGGAGTTTAGTTATATGTTTATACTTATACTTATGTTTACCATTTCTGCTGTAAGTGCATGTTGTGTGTAATGTCTGTATGCTACTGAGACCCTTGAATTTCCCCTTGGGGATCAATAAAGTATCTATCTTTCTATCTATCTATCTGTCTATCTATCTATCTAAGTAATAGGGGTTACAGATATTGGTCAAGTATAAAGTATTAAGTACGGCAACAACCCAGGCTGTGGGAGGGAGGGAGGGGATATGCATATGTGCTAATATAGCATGTAAACAGTGTAGCAGTAAACACAGTAGGCTAGTGGACAGTACGTACACCAACATGGAGAAGGTGGAGAGGCAGACAGACTATGCAGAGAAGTCTATCTCTCCTCTACCCTTAAGTGAAGCATTGAACAGTTCAATGGCCCTGGGGACAAGTTGTGCATGACATTGAGCGAAGTCTCCAGCTGATCAGAGTCTTTTGCTTTGTAATAGTGCTGTCGAGTGGATGACATTCATTGTCCAAGATGTTGATCAGTTTGTTCAGGGTCCTTTTGTCTGATATTGAAGTGATGCACTCCAGTTCGGCTCCCACGACAGAGCCAGCTTTCCTTACCACCTGTCTAGTCGCCCAGCATCCTTCTTCTTTGTGTAGTATTGTTACGCAGGGCCTGTATCGCTTTCTCTCCCTTGTTTATGTTTCTCCTATAGGCGGAGTTTTGGTGTTTGCGCTGTGGACGCGGATGATGCGTAATGGCTGGCACCACCCTCCAGTACTTATACCGCCCCTATCCCAAGATGTCGGTCTCTCTCTCTCGGCTTGGCCTTCTTGTGGACGACATACTGGGCGCTCTACTTTAGTTTAAAACGTTAAACTTTATTGTTTAGCTTTAGTTCTTTAAATGTAAATATATTTCTATATAAGTTGATTCATGGCGATTAGTTTAGGTTTCCAGCACGTTCTTAGGGTAGTTAGTTAGTGTAGTTATGAAGTGGCACGGAAGACTCACTTTTTCTTTTGTGTTCGCTCGGTAGGGAGTCAGGCAAGCTTCCTCCGAACTAGACAGTAAGCGTGAGGTCTTTCTTTTTGTGTTTTTCCTTTGGTCTTTGTAATCGTCATGTTTTTGTTTGGTAATTCGTTCTAAATTTTCCTTTGCATTAAATTGTTACATTTTCCCCGCACAACCGGACTCTGGTGAATTCGTTTATGTTATGCTGTCCCTACTTTGACATGGACCCGTAACAAGTATAATAATAAAAGTAGTAATAAACAGATTTAACAGACTAATAACATTACTCTGTAAGACGTATTAATTAGTTAGATACAAGGAGTATTAATTAGTTAGATACAAGGAGTATTAATTAGTTAGATACAAGGTAAACAGGGTGTTTTTTGAATCTCTACTGTACCTGGCCCTGTTAATGTTAACCGTACCTGTGTGCCTGATGTTAACCATACCTGTGCCAGATAATGTGGAACACACCTGTGCCTGATGTTAATGTACCTGTGCCCTAATGCTAATGAACCTGTGTCTGATGTTAATGTACCTGTGCCCTAATGCTAATGAACCTGTGTCTGATGTTAATGCACCTGTGCCTGATGTTAATGTGTCTGATGTTAATGTACCTGTGCCTGATGTTAATGTGTCTGATGTTAATGTACCTGTGCCTGATGTGAACCATACCTGTGCCTTTTGTTAATGTACCTGTGCCAGATAATATGGAACACACCTGTGCCTGATATTAAAGTACCTGTGCCTGATGTACCTGTGCCTGATGTTAAAGTACCTGTGCGTGATGTACCTGTGCCTGATGTTAATGTACCTGTGCCTGATGATGTACCTGTGCCTGATGTTAACC
>NC_055961.1:3436676-3441676 GCF_018492685.1 Alosa sapidissima
ATATCATGAACATCGTCAGATAGCTTCGTGAGATATTTTCTAACATTAGTGTTCAAAACTCAACAGTCCATCAGATGTGCATCAAACTAACATATTCCAACATATATGCTTATTTGCGAAAATATATGAAAACATTGACCTACTCACTGAGCTCGCACGGTATCCTGGGTAGGTTCATCTCCCACTTCGTTTTAAGCCTGCATCGGTGCTGGCTATATTTTGAGGGTTGATTTTAAGGGGAAAATAGCACTTCCCCTTGCTCCCTAAAGTAATGGGACACCCTAGCCCTACACGTGCACGCGCAAAAACGAGGGTTAGGGCAAAAATCTAGGGGTAGGGGAGGTATTGGGACGGGCCCAAAGCATAATAGTAATAGTATGAGTGAGTGTATACAGTAACGTTGAAAAGCTAAACTAAGTATAATAGTAGTATGTGTGAGTGTATGAAGTTGAAAAGCTAAACTAAGTATAATAGTAGTATGTGTGAGTGTATGAAGTTGAAAAGCTAAACTAAGTATAATAGTAGTATGTGTGAGTGTATGAAGTTGAAAAGCTAAACTAAGTATAATAGTAGTATGTGTGAGTGTATGAAGTTGAAAAGCTAAACTAAGCATAATAGTAGTATGTGTGAGTGTATGAAGTTGAAAAGCTAAACTAAGTATAATAGTAGTATGTGTGAGTGTATGAAGTTGAAAAGCTAAACTAAGTATAATAGTAGTATGTGTGAGTGTGTATGAAGTTGAAAAGCTAAACTAAGTATAATAGTAATAGTATGTGTGAGTGTATACAGCGCTCTCTAGTATGAGTGAGTGTATACAGTAACGTTGAAAAGCTAAACTAAGTATAATAGTAGTATGTGTGAGTGTAGTCAGCGCTCTCTAGTATGAGTGAGTGTAGTCAGCGCTCTCTAGTATGAGTGAGTGTATTAAGTTGAAAAGCTAAACTAAGTATAATAGTAGTATGTGTGAGTGTAGTCAGCGCTCTCTAGTATGAGTGAGTGTAGTCAGCGCTCTCTAGTATGAGTGAGTGTATTAAGTTGAAAAGCTAAACTAAGTATAATAGTAGTATGTGTGAGTGTATTAAGTTGAAAAGCTAAACTAAGTATAATAGTAGTATGTGTGAGTGTATTAAGTTGAAAAGCTAAACTAAGCATAATAGTAATAGCATGTGTGAGTGTATACAGCGCTCTCTAGTATGAGTGAGTGTATTAAGTTGAAAAGCTAAACTAAGCATAATAGTAATAGTATGTGTGAGTGTAGTCAGCGCTCTCTAGTATGAGTGAGTGTATTAAGTTGAAAAGCTAAACTAAGCATAATAGTAATAGCATGTGTGAGTGTATACAGCGCTCTCTAGTATGAGTGAGTGTATTAAGTTGAAAAGCTAAACTAAGCATAATAGTAATAGTATGTGTGAGTGTAGTCAGCGCTCTCGCGACAGCAGAGGCGACAGGACGACTCCATCCTGAGTTTCGGAGGTCTTTCTCCCTCTCTCCAACAGACTATTTTCAGCTCAACTCTTGGAGTTTGCTATTGATTTTTTTTCTTGGAGTTTGCTATTGATTTTTTTCTTGTACAGTGTGTGTGTGTGTGTGTGTGTGTGTGTGGGGGGGGGGGGGGGGGCTTTGTGGATTCTGCCTTCAGTTCAGATCTGGCCACAAGGCCTTGTCGGCATTAGGCTGAACTGACCCCACCTCAATATCTCTGCATGCGTTGTGGTTGGTGGTCATATACTTTCCATTGGCCCACTGAAAATAATTCTTATAGGTTTTAGATATGAGGAGGACGGGGGCAAGGAGTGCTGAGCCTCACACTGATTGGTGTTCAGTTTTCTCTGTAAGTGTCTTCAGGTATGTGTGTGGGATTTACCAATTACCAGAAGTGCTTGCATTTTGAATAGAAGTGTTTTCTCAATGATAGCATGATATTTCACTTTTAAACAAAGTGTCTAATGTAAGAAATCGTGTGTAGTGTTTCGTAATAAGTGTGTTGTAGAATTGCAAACAATGTTCAACAATTGTAATGGTGATGAGAGAAGAGTTTGTTGGTAAATAACAAGACAGTGTGTGTGTGTGTGTGTGTGTGAGATGTAAGAGAGATAGAGAGAGAGATGTGCTTGCCTGTGTGTGTGTGTGTGTGTGTAGCAAATCGCTATGACTACTGCCTCCACCAGCAATACTTGTTTTGTAACACTTTGATTACATTAAGTTTTTTGGTGAATTTCAGTGTATTTATAAGACATCTAATGACATGGGTAGACTTGAGAAGACAACACTTTGAATAAATTATGTTTCCATTACATAACCAGGGAACCAGAGAATCATCCTATACGGGGGAAGAGCAAGAGTGTTTGGAAGTCTCTGAAAAACAGGCTTCTTGAAAACGATGACTGGAAAGAACACACAGACTTTTAACATTCATTCTCAGTGTGTTGTGTGTGTGTTGTGTGTGTTGTGTGTGTTGCTGCTTCCTCCCTAGGCAAAAAGTCCCGGGAAAAGAAGATCTCCGAGTGACTAAAGCGTCTTCTTCTCCTCAGTGACGTTACGTGAGAGGGCAAGAGTTCCTGCGCTGCCTGCCAGTGTGTTAGGGAACAGGGCAGCCCTTTGTGCTTCCACTCAAGCGTTGAGGAAGAGGAGGAGGGCTGACGAAGGCCTGCTGACTCTCCCCGACGATGAGCGCTTTAGCATGTGGCCTCAGGGTGCTCCCAGCTCTCTGTGGAAAAGCCCACAGGGTTCAGGATGACAAATGGGGTTCAGGAGAGCGTCCAGCGAGTGGTCAGCGTTTGGTCATGGCCTGGCGGGGACGGAGCTACAGGAGACAAACACATGTTTATATGATGAAAGAAGCTGTGGGGGACAAGCGGTCCAGTGTTACTCCGACATGGACGCGGTGTGGAGTGGCCTCAGAACTCGGCTGAAAAGGGTCCAATGTTGGAGAGCCAAGGACAGAAAGCTGGAGAGAGAGAGAGAGCAAGAGAGCTGGTTCTGTTCGCCCCGCTGGAAAAAGCTATCCTTCTCTCTCTCTCTCACACACACACACACACACACACACACACACACACACACACACACAAACTCTCACACACACACACTCTCCCTTTCTTTCTCTTTCACTTCACCCCCCCTCTCTTATTCACTTCCCCTCTCTGGTATCACTCCATCTCGGATGTGAAGGGTCCAGTCTGGCTCAGTAGTCCTAACAGCCGTGAGGGTCCAGTCCGGTTCAGTAGTCCAAACAGTCGTGCTAGTGGCCTTGGATGGGACCAGCAGGGGTGTCCAAGATACGACCCATCAGCAGGTTTCAAGAGGGTAAAAGCTGTATATGAGAGCAGAACATGATAAACTGGCCATATGCTTTGTTTGCTCAATAAGTGGGTGTAGTAAAGGAGTATATCAGCGAACAACAATCAGATAGCCGTGCAGAACACTGATGAGGACGGCCCCCACAAGGTCTCATTCCAACAAATCTGGCCCACCACCTTATATGAGTCTGGAGCCCCTAATCTAGAGCAGTGGTTCTTAAACTGGGGGTCGCCTTATATGAGTCTGGAGCCCCTAATCTAGAGCAGTGGTTCTTAAACTGGGGGTCGCCTTATATGAGTCTGGAGCCCCTAATCTAGAGCAGTGGTTCTTAAACTGGGGGTCGCCAAAGGAGGGCTCTGCAGTCTGTATTAAAGAACATTTTTTTTTTAAGTATAATTTTTTTGGGCTTTTTTATGCCTTTTTAATGTGACAGGATAGTGGAGAATGACAGGAAGTGAGTGGGAGAGAGAGTGGGATCCGGAAAGGACCATGGAGCGGGAATCGAACCCGGGTCACCGGTGTATGGTGCAGGTGCCCCAGCCAGTTGCGCCACGGCTGGGGCCTAAAGAACATTTTCTAAAGGTTTTTTAGACCAACATGTTTAAAAACCGGGATATTCAGTAGTCCTACGGTAGATGTAGGCTTACAATTCACAATGTTTCCATAACGTTCCTCTGAAAGTGGATGCTCTGTTTACACAAATTCAAATCTCTACCTGCACCTCTTCCAGTGATGAGCTTGAAGATATCACAGTTTAGAAGATACCTTACCAGTGACAGGACACTATGCTGCCTTCTTCTGTCACAGGAGGGGCAGTCAAATGAGCGCTAGTCCTTTGGAAAATAATAATAAATCAGATTGTCCAAGGATACCATTGACTTTAATGTGTCTGATGTTGACATAGCCTAGCTATAAGAGAAGACAATATCTGCCTCTGCCACCAATGCCTATCTCGCAACAATTTCCAAAGTGAAACAATTTTTGCCGGTTAGAGAGAAGGGGGTCGCGAGACTTGGCCAATGTTTTTTGGGGGGTCACCAGAAGAACCACTGATCTAGAGTGATCTAAAACTGATCTCTTTTTGTGGTGAGAGACAAAGGAAGTGTTTTAAACTGACAGAAGTCAAAGCAAGTGTTTTAAACTGACAGAAGTCAGTATTGACAAGTCTGTATGAGTCAGAAGTTTAATTACATAATAATAATAATAATAATAATAATAATAATTTACCTGCAGCCAGAGGGCCCTTTAGTTCCTCTCTAGTGGCTCTCTGGTTTTCTCTAAAAATAGAAGTTATAAAATATTTCAAGCAATTTAATATAGTTAAATCAGCTTCAAGCTGTCCCAACACATTAATAGTTAGTGAAAGTATTGTACTGTAGGCTACAATACACCACATAGCCTATGCAGAGTATGGCGATTATGCCTTAATGCCTGAGCCTAATGAAGATAGAGACGTCTAAGTTGATTTCTTTTAAATGTTTCCGACATCTTTGCGGCCCCAGACAGATTTATTTGTACTTCTGGTCAAAGAAATGGTCCTTCTAAGAGAAAAGGTTTCCGACCCCTGAGCTAGGGAGATCACCTGACATATTTCAGCGGGTAGACCCAGGGCACTCACTTACCTCAGGTAACCGATCATACCGCTTTGCGTACGACTGAATAATATCAGGTTTGAAATGGAGACATGAGAGAGCCTACCTCTC
>NC_055961.1:3449176-3464176 GCF_018492685.1 Alosa sapidissima
ATGTGTGTGGGTGTGTGTGTGTATGAGAGAGAGTCAGAGAGAGAGTGTGTGTGTGCGTGTGTGTGTGTGTGGTACCTGTTGGCTTGCAGGGGTGTCTGTGTGATTTACCACTGTGTTGTGTGCCCGGGTGGCGTCATGTTGGTCACTGACCGTGTGGTGCCAGGGTTGCGTTTGAGCCATAATGGGCACTCTGCCAGGCTCAGGTGCGTAGTGTAGCTAAGACGTAGTGGCTCAGTGTGTGTGTGTGTGTGTGTGTGTGTGTGTGTGTGTGTGTGTGTGTGTGTGTGCGCATGTGTGTGTGTGTGTGTGTGTGTGTGCATGTGTGTGTGTGTGTGTGTGTGTGTGTGTGTGCATGTGTGTGTGTGTGCATGTGTATGTAGCTAAGACGTAGTGGCTTTAAAGCAGCCTGCTGGACACAGGGTCCCCCTAGTGAATCCGAAGGGGTTGTTTCGACCATTTTACTTATCAATTCTACCCTCTCTTTGTTTTGGAAATGAGGTGGAAAACTAATTAAAAACCGTCTGACTCACAGCACATTAGACTTCTTAATCACATGCTGTTCCAGACCGAATATTTTCTCTCCTTCTCTCATGTTTATTAAGCAAATGAGTCACTTCATCACCAGCAGGCCTGAATCCCTAGTACGTCCTTCATCACGAGCAGGCCTGATTCCCTAGTACGTCCCTCATCACGAGCAGGCCTGAATCCCCAGTGCGTCCAGTAGGGGCTGAAACGAAGCTCTTGGGTGGACGGATGGTTGTTTACTGTTCACGCTGACAGATGGATAGACGGCTCCTGACCCACGCCCACTATACATTACCTCATGCACATGTTTGGATATAGGCTGCAGTATACATTACCTCGTGCACACACGTTTGAATATAGGCTGCAGTATACATTACCTCATGCACACGATTGGATATAGGCTGCACTATACATTACCTCATGCACACGTTTGGATATAGGCTGCACTATACATTACCTCGTGTACACGTTTGGATATAGGCTGCACTATACATTACCTGGTGCACACGTTTGGATATAGGCTGCACTATACATTACCTGGTGCACACGTTTGGATATAGGCTGCACTATACATTACCTTGTGTACACACGTTTGGATATAGGCTGCACTATACATTACCTCGTGAGATTCACTGCACAGTGCTTCCTGTCAGTTTCCTTTAGCTGAGGCCCTTGCTTATCTCACATCAGGAAATATGTTTGAAGGACTCTTGATGTGTACATACTACGTACACAAACAGAGATCACCTCAGAGAGGCACTGTTGACTGGACAGACTCACTATTTTGTGGGCTGTGTGGATGTTTTATGTCAAAGGCCCTAGTTACTGATACCCAACACTACTCTCCCTAGTTACTGATACCCAACACTACTCTCCCTAGTTACTGATACCCAACACTACTCTCCCTAGTTACTGATACCCAACACTACTCTCCCTAGTTACTGATACCCAACACTACTCTCTCTCTCTAGTTACTGATACCCAACACTACTCTCCCTAGTTACTGATACCCAACACTACTCTCTCCCAAGTTACTGATACCCAACACTACTGATATCCAACACTACTGATATCCAACACTACTGATACCCAACACTACTGATACCCAACACTACTCTCTCCCTATGAGATGCACTGCAGTGATGTGATGTAGGTTGACGACTAACGCAGTAATATCCTCGGCCACAAATGTCAGAGCACTTACGTTCAGGGACCGACACAGGGCAACAGACACAGGACAACAGACACAGGGCAACAGACACAGGGCAACAATGAATGTCATCATGAAGTGATCACGACTGCTTTGATGTGTGTGTGTGTGTGTGGAGGAAGTCCTTTGATCCTGCGGGGTGTCCGGTCCTCTTCTCTGACCACTGGCTTTGTCTGTCTGTCTGTCTGTCTGCCTGCCTGTCTGTCTGTCTGTCTGTCTGTCTGTCTGTCTGTCTGTTTGGTTTTTGCTCAAAGGTCTTTTAATACGGACGTTTGTTTCCTAATGAACTGTGAAGATGTTGTGCTACACCCCCCACAAGAAAATCAGAAATATGTACTGTAACAGAAGACAACAGCAATGAAGGAGTGAAATGCAGGCTGGTGACAAGCTCACACGAACAGAAAGACAGGCAAGTAGACAGGCTAGAAATCAGGCAGGCGTACAGATATGTAAACCAGTAGACTACAAAACAGACAGACAGACAGACAGACAGACAGGCAGACAGGCAGACAGACAGGCAGACAGACAGACAGACAGACAGACAGACAGGCAGGCAGCTGGAGGAACAGGCAGACAGGAGGCTAATCACTCTTACTGCTTGAGGAGTGGAGCTTGCAGTGCGAGTGACAAACTGCATGGGATAAATGTCCAGTATGTCCACTATGTCCAGCAGCTCAACTGTGGTTGGTGACTGGGATGTTCCCAGGAGTCTCCCACTACATTAGCGTTTTGTTCCAAGTGTTACAGTGCCAGACGGTCCCAGACCCAAATCAATGTGCAGGTTCTGTGGGTTACAGACCCAAATCAGTTGGCCCCACTGCAGGTTCTGTGGGTTACAGACCCAAATCAGTTAAGGCCCCACTGCAGGTTCTGTGGGTTACAGTACCAGACCCAAATCAATGTGCAGGTTCTGTGGCACTACGAGGTTCATTTGCATTCAATTTGTAATGTTTTTGTCTCCTTCATGAGCAGTTCCAACAGTGTCTCAGTTCCCGTTCTATGTTTCCAACAGCAGTAGTGTCATCCCCTGGAAATACCCCCCCCCCCCCCCCCCCCAACACACACACACACACACACTCTCTGGTCCTGTCCTTGGCTCATGCTTGCTGTAGTGGATACTGAAGGGTAATCCTCTCCTCAGGGGTGAAGTATGTCCCCTGCAGGCCACCGTACCCAGAGCGCCCTCTCATGTGTGCCAGCACTCGCTGGATCTGCTCGTGTGTAAATGAGGCTGCGAGCTCCACGCAGTCAGCTCTGATAAACAGGCGCTAATGTGATTAGGAAGCAGGCGATCGGCGAGGGAGAATGATTAAGAAAAATGACCTGCTTGTTTTTCTTCCATTTCATTAGAGCAGAGGAGAACATAACCATGAAGCTTTATGCAGTATATAGAGTTGTGCTCATAGGTTTTACATGACCTGTACATACACATGCTAAAGTTTACTATGAAGCTTTATGCAGTATATAGAGTTGTGCTCGTAGGTTGTACATAACCTGTACATACACATGCTAAAGTTTACTATGAAGCTTTATGCAGTATATAGAGTTGTGCTCGTAGGTTTTACATAACCTGTACATACACATGCTAAAGTTTACTATAAAGAGGAATGAAAAAACATCTTTTGGAAATTGATCTTAATGCTTTAATAAAAAAAAAAAATATTAGGGTATTCTCAAAAAGTCCATTAGTGGTACAGTGAGATAACACTGCTTGCTGTACCACATCGTCTCCTTAGTCATTTGATTTATCAGCGTTTGAGTACCGGTAGGTACTAGTTTTGACACACGCACACGCACACGCACACACACACACACACACACACACCTTGTCACTCTTAACTGTGTTGTCCTGGCAGAGTGGCGTGACCTTGATGCAGAAGCCAGAGGTCGTTAGCCGCCTCCTTTGCAGCCTCATGTGCATCCTGTCTGTTAGTGACCGTATCACATACCTGCAATGCAACTGCTGTCTCTCACAGCTAGGGCCCCGTAACGATAGAACAAGACTCGTGTGAAAAGACTTCATTTTAGTGTAGGGCACATCAAAGCACTGTTTATGTATTTACAATATGCGACTACAGCCCGAATGAATGGGTGTGCCAATATTATGGGCAATATTAGCTATTTGTCAATTTATCGGTATCAGCGTTAAAAATGGCCAATAATTATTCGTAAATTAAGTAAAGGACGGCCAAATAGTGATCCTTCATCTACTGTAAATGTCCAGTATTGTCTTTCCAGCTTAGCGTTATGTCCAACAGGAAAATAATGTTAGCATTGGTTGAGTGGGGGAGGCTAACTTGATTGTTGGGTATTTGTGGCCTAGGTAGAGTGTCCTCCTTGTTGGGTGTTTGTCTGGCTTTTTGACTCATCGCAAAATAGCTATGATTTTCACCGGGCCGCTGTCAGAGTTGAACATGGTTGGATTTCGGCCGTGGAATGTGCAAGAGCGGCAGAGCAGCATATTGATGTGGCATGATGGCAATATAAAATAAACACAGCTTACAATGCTATTAGATGATGATAACCTATGATTAAATGTACCGTACTGTAATGGATTAATATTCAACTAATGTAGACTGCTGTTGTTCACATCACTAAGCTATTTACGGTTACTGACATACTCCGAGTCTCTGGTCCTCTGAAGAAAACGTTTGGGGACCACTGCATTAGCTTCATCTGAACTGGCTTAAGAATGGTAGGCTGTTTAGAGGTGGATAAGTGCAATTTAGAGGTGCGTAAACGCTATTTCCGAAATTGCATTTAGCCTCCACTACAGCCCTGACAATAATCAAATCAATATTTGACAGTACTCTAATATGTGCATACTCTTGTTAAAATAAATACATTTACAAAGTAATTTGGCAAGCAAACACTTTTTATCTAAAGTAGAGTACAGTTCAGTGTGTACATTTTCATACACAAATGTCATTCCACAGATATTGAATGCATTGCACCTTTCTTGCTGAGCTTCAGGAGCACATGCAAACATGGAAAAACAAATACAAATATAGAAATAAATAAATAAAATGCAGTTTATGTGATTTATGTGATGCATTATGGGTAATATTTATTCTTGTGGTTCAGTTCCAGTGGACAGTGACCCCTGTGGACAGCCGCCGTGTTACGAGGAGGCCGTTCTGATGGAAGACCCTCCGCCTCCTTACAACGAAGTCCTGGCCGAACCTCCGCGTGAGCCTCCCCCGATCCTGCGCGCCCCCCGAGACAGCAGCAGCAGCAGTGGCGGCAGCATGGTTGGCGGGACACTGAAAGCCCCGCCACGCGCCCCCAGAGTCCCCCAGGAGCCGGACATCAGCAAGGCCAACCCCGAGTCCGTGGGCTTGGTGCTGCCGCTGTCGCTCCGCGGTCAGCACGGCTGCTCCACGCTCATCAGGCTGCCCGCCGCGCCGCGCCGATGGGACTCGCTGGGCCGTCTGCCCGCTGGGCTGGGTCTGGAGCGCCGCAGCTTCCCCCTGGAGCCCCGGGTGTCCTTCATCGCCACCATGCCGCGCGACGGCCGGACGCTCGGCCTCGGACACGGCAGCGGGGGCGGGGGCCCGGGGCTCGGCCTGCAGCTGCTCAGGGAGCTAGAGGAGGACTGCGGCCTGCCCACCGCCCACCCCCTGCTGGGACGCAGCACGGCGGTCTGAGGACCCCCCGCCCGCCCGGGAGCGTGTGTGTGTGTGTGTGTGAGGAGGGGTGAATGGGTTGGTCAGTGACGTGTGGTCATCTCGCCTCATCTCCTGCTTCTGCAGAGAAGCTGGTGCTCTTCTGTGTTTCAGGTTCGGCTTTTTGGAAAATTAAGAGATTATTTTTGTTTGTGTTGCTCACGGCTCAAATGATTAAGGAGGGCTGCAGTGGATAATGCTGACAGGGGGAGAACATTTGTGCAGCACGTCTCCCTCCCTCCCTCCCTCTCTCTCTCTCTCTCTCTCTCTCTCTCTCTCTCTTATTCTGTCTCTGTAGCCCATCCACTGGAATTGGAGAGCTGCGGATCTGGAACTATAATGTGAATCGCTGTTGCCATGACGTCCAGGAGCCTCCTGTGGAAGCGTGTATGCTCCTGGGTGCCATGGCGTCCAGGAGCCTCCTGTGGAAGCGTGTATGCTCCTGGGTGCCATGGCGTGCACCCTGCGCCTCCTCAAGACTGACGCACGAGAGCAGGAGCCAACATTGCTCTTCTGCCCCGTCGCTACTGTACAAACGGGACCACAGTTCTAGTCAGAGACTAACTGAGAAAGACCGTTTCTGTTGTATTTGTATTTTAATCGATCTTGGTCAACAACAGGAGAGCAGATGACTTTAGATGGGCTTTGGGATAAAGAACGAGCCGAAGACCATAGCAACAACTTTTTGTATTCTTCCCCAAACCTATTTTCACTGAACAACATTTATTTTTGACAATTAGCAATCCCTAATTGAAACAAGACTGGACACCTACTTGAGAAATGAGAAATTTTGAACTGTGGTGCATAGTTGAGAAGAATCCCTTGGTCTTATTGCTTGTTTTGATAATTTCATTTCCTGTGTAAGGTGGGTTGCTGTAGCTGTAGCTAAGTGAAAGTTACCCACTTGTCTGTCTCCTGATGGTGCCACAGTTGGTAGACTTTGAGTTTTAAACTGCTTGTTTACAGAAGCAAATGATTGTTGGGCTTTGTTGAACTCTACTCTGGAGTCATGTTTATCCTTGTTTTTTATTCCTCATCGTTTGAAAGCGCAAGGACCGATACAGGAGTCTTCCGTGACGCTCCTCGTTGCTAGTCGTCGTGCGTAACGTAGCCATGTCACGTCACATCACAGCAGCTGGTTGTGTTTGCCTGGAGCGGCTCATGGCCTTGAAATAGAGTGATTTCTATCAAAGGACTCCATTCGCTTCTTTGTTGCCTTCTTATGTCGCTGGGTTTTTGTTTTTTTCCTTTCCACCCACGTTGTTCGGAGGAACCGAGATAACCCCTGCCACTTCCCCGCACCCACAGGCTGTCGTCATCTCAAAACATCTTGACATGCGTAACGCTGCGCTCTGCTTCCTGCTTTTTCTGTGGCTTTCAGACTGGATGATCTCCACTTGTGATTAGGACGGCCACACCATACACCAGGAAAAGCAATTAGCGAGCGCGGCATTAGCATAAAACCACCAGTTCATACCGCCTAGCCGAACGCTTATAGTCTCTCAGACCAATTAACTCTGCCTATTTAGCAGCTGGAGAGAAAAACAACACTAGAAATGCATAAACATGAGCCATCAGATCGTTTTAAGATGAACGGTGTTATTTTGTGATAGATAGCCTACAGTACAACTTACTATGACTAACGACTTACCGTGAATTAACCATTGAATTCCACATGCAGAACAGTGTTAGTGCACTCTTACTGCAAACATGGCTGATTTATTAGGATGGTTTTTAGATCTGAGGTCAACAGAATGGTCAACGAAATGAGAGAAAATAAGTTCTCTTATTTAATGTTCCCCTACAACAAAAAATGTTGTGAAAAGCTATCAAGCTATTTCAGGCTTGAGCCTTGTCCCATTGAAAGCCTGTTTTCAGTTGACTAAAACTGGTAGAAATGATGACAATGGTGGAAAAAAATCTACAAACTCCACTACGAACTCACTACTACGTGTCTTAGAGTTATAGAAGGCCTTTAAGCACGTCCCTTTCCATTTCAGCGTATGGCAAAGAGCGTGGTGTTAACTGAATGTCTCTTTTTTTATGCTAGCATTCACACCCTTCTGGAACATAGGTCTGACTTCTACTTCATTAGACAAATTTTATTGTCAATAAACAAGCCAGACCCTTTTTGAGGTGAGGACAATTGTACACAGCTTGTGTATGGTTTTGTGAATTAAGCTAGGTTAGCTGCCAGTGTGTTCAACTAAAATGAGACCTATTTTTTCAGACTTTGTAGGTGGCAACTTACAGTATAGAGTAATCGTAAGCACCTTAATGCTAACCCAACAAGATGATATTTTTTATAACGGAAACAGTTGAATCGAGACAATCAGTCAAAGGCTGTCACTTATTGTGTGGTTCATCAAATTTGAAGTCAGTTTAAGAGGATGAGAGGTATCTTCAGAATTGTTTTAGCCGCAGATGAATGTCTGTTTAATATGCGAGGGGTGTTGTTGATGAAAAACAGAATTAAAAACCCTCAACACAGTATGTGGTCTGTGGCCAATCAGAGTCCATGCTTTGCCACCTCCCATCACTACAGTTTTTATTATTGAACATTTATTATATCTGTATACCTCTTTGAATTCAAAGCACCATTTGAGTGTCTGTGTGAGTGTGTGAGATGTGAAACTCTGTGCTAAGCTCAATCTTCTTAGTCTTTGCCTGCTTCTCCGACTCAATATCCATTTTTGCGTTTTTTCCATCACACGAGAGATGAGAGACCGAGGTGCAAACAGCCTCCTCTCTCTCACACACACACACACACACACACACACACACACACACACACACACACACTTCCCTCTCTCCATATCTCGGTCTCTTTCTTTGCCTTGCTGTGCCAGTACATGTGTTGCTAGGAGACAGACCAGGAGGAGACCTCTGTGTCTGTTTACATAAAATGAGAAAGAGAGAGAGAAAGAGAGTGACAGAGAGTAAGAGAGAGAGAAAGAGTGAGTGTGTGAGAGAGTGAGAGAGATAAAGAGAGTTAGTGAGAGAGAAAAAGAGAGAAAGTGAGTGAGAGAGAGAGAAAGTGAGAAAGAGAGAGAAAGTGAGTGAGAGAGAGAGAAAGAGTGAGTGTGTGAGAGAGTGAGAGAGATAAAGAGAGTTAGTGAGAGAGAAAAAGAGAGTGAAAAAGAGAAAGTGAGTGAGAGAGAAAGGAGTGCAGGGTATCCACCCATCCCATGTCTCTTCTGCCATAGCAGCACACTCACTGCTCTCACTAACACCCACGGGTGTCTTACCCGTGCCCTACCACCCTACACAGGCCCTCTACCACCCCACATGGGCACAGGTGTCTTACCCGTGCTCTACCACCCCACATGGGCACAGGTGTCTTACCCGTGCTCTACCACCCCACATGGGCCTTCTTCCTTTGCGCTGGCGTGTGTTGCTGATATGGGCAGCGTGTTATGATGCCGTGCTGATGGCGTTGTAGGAAAGCACAGAGAATCACAGGCTGCAAATTGGCCATCTGGTGTTTATGAATGACGATGAACAACACTGACGAGAAATATCTCTTAGTTTGTTATGACAGACAGAAAGCCGTGTTGGGGTTTTGACGCGTTAGTTATTATTCCACAGGGTTTTACTTGACACGTTACTTGACACGTTCATTCAGACATCACGATTAAAGAAGCACGAGGAACAAGATGGCTGACGTGTCTGAAGTTTAAGTGAATAAGATTTAGATCATCCCGTTTGGACATCTCCATCGCAGTGTGCATTCAGCCCACGGAACAGATGATAGGTGCTACTTAAGTTTTCACCAAATAGATTTCTACATTTGGGTTAAATAATTAATGACTATTTGACGCAGGGGCTAGCTTGGACTATTTCTCTTTTTCACAAGAAGACCAGACATCATCTACCATTACTCACACACCCTCCTCCAAGGCAAGTGGCAGAGCAGGGAACACACACACACACACACACACACTGGTTTATCAGCACAGAGGGAACATCAGAATCCGGACTGAAACCAGTTCTGATTCGAATCCTAACCAGAGCCACACTGGATTTGGCGCTCAATCAGAGACATCTCTTTCACACTCAAACCTGTGTTTATATGTGTGTGTGTGTGTTTAGATGACTGCGTTGACCTGGGTTATTTGACATGGTCACTAGGTTAATGTTTGTTAGTCACTCATCAATACTGTTCACTTGAATGTTTGTTGATTGTGGACTTCCATGTAGCATGCCATCAGCACGTACTGTAAGTGAGTGTGTGGGTATGTGTGTTTACGTGTGTGGGTGCGCGTGTTTATGGGCGTGTGTGGGTGCGCGTGTTTATGTGTGTGGGGTGCGTGTGTTTATGGGCGTGTGTGTTTATGGGTGTGTGTGTGTGCGTGTGTTTATGGGTGTGCGGGTGCATCTGTTTATGTGTGTCTGTGTGTAAGGGAAGTAATTATGATTCCTGGTGCATTCTCCTTCACTGCTGCTACATGTGTCAGTTCTTTAGTTGTCTACGCTGTTTGTCATTTAGAGATAACCATAATCTGTACAATACCCACAGGAAGTTTCCATTTTTCTCCAAAATAAATCTTTTGAAATAAATTCAGGAGCTCAACGAGAATGGCTGCACTTTTCTTTCTCTCTCGGTCTCTCTTATGGACGCTGGGGGGCTGTGAGACAGACCGATACTTTCCTGAGTTCCCTGAAGGACTTTTGGAAGGCCTGTGTGAAGCTGGTTTGTGTCATGCTTCTGGACAGAACAACAAATAAATTTTGAATTTTTCAAAGTCTTTTATTAACATACATAAGCACATAGCATGTCACAAAAATCTTGTGCTTGTTTCAAAAAACAGTGTGTGAGAAGCAGACCGAAAACAGGGAAAAGAGATAATTTAGAAAATTATATATTTATATATATATATTTTCCCAAAAGAAAACAAAATTGCCTAGCCTTGCATCTGGGAGAGAGAGAGAGTAGGGGAGTTGTAGTATTTGTTGTGTTCGTATAATACAGTATAGCAGGAACACTAGTCGTAGGAGTGGAGGTGATAATAGTCTCCTAGTAGTAGTGTGGAGCAAGGGTGGGGGTGGGGGGTGGGGGGGGGCATAATAATCACTACCGGGTAGCCTGGGGGTGGGGTTTGGGGGGGCATAATAATCACTACCGGGTAGCCTGGGGGGTGGGGTGGGGGGCACACTGGAAGTTGGGAGGGTGTCGGTCGGTGTTGGTTATTGTTAAAGATGCGAGGGACCCTATTCCTTCCCCAGAGCCCAAAGGGGAAACTGCCTCTTGGTACAGAAACTTCTGGAAAGGCCAGAACTCAGTTTAGCAGAGTAGTTACGTGTAGTATCGGCATTAGTTCAATCCCAGCTCTATGTACAGGGACAACACTACTTAGCTCAGGGTTTTATTGCTCTCATGTCTTTTCCCATCCATGTGGTTAAAATGCAGTGATGTTTAACAGGGTATACTGAATCACTTGAAGCGTATAGTACACAAAACAAAGAGACAAAAACAAATCAATCAAAGCAAGCTAGGAAGACAGAAGACAGTCTAAGCCTTAATAGAGTATTTGCTTGAGAATTTATAAAACTCAAAACACACCATCGTAATAATGAAAACATATAGTGCACATGTGCAAGAGAGTACATGTCAGAAGTGTACTGCAATTTGGTCTAAGGATTAAGGGCAGATAGTATTCATGAAGCTTTGAAGCTAAGGATGGGTGGGCTACTTCCTGCAGTACGTATGGTAAGACTTTAACACAAATGCGATAATATATGTAGACGTTATGCCATTCTAGATATTTAGGTATATGGGACTCAAATGTATCGGAACTATATTTGAGTACAGAGGGTTGTGATTGGCAGTGATTTGGCAATGAATAAACTGAAAAAATCAACTGGCTAGGAATAGACCAGACTTTTAGTGTGACGCTAATTAAGAGATGGGCCACTCTTCTCTAGATCTCCACACACACACACACACACACACACACACACACACTCTGTGTCCTCCCTCCAGCCATGAGGGGTACAATTACTGCTCATTTCAGTTCAGGACTTGCCAGAACTTTGAGATGGATTCAGAGAAAAATAAACAACAAAAAAACGTTCCCAGTGTGTATCCCCAAACTCTCACTCGGCTGCGGACCTGTGAGTAAGGGCTGGACTGACTTGCTGGAGTGACGAGGCCTCTAGGACTACTACTGCCTCCATCTTTAATAGCAGACTCGGGCACAAATGGGCATCTCTGAATGGCTCCTCCTACGCTAGCTACGCTAGTTCTTCACGCTATGATGAAAAATTGCCTTTCACTTGCAGCGGTTAGGAGATGTTTTTTTTAACCACCGCACCAATCTCTCAGCCTACAGTTTCAATATGGCTGGGTCCCGTTTTCCACAGCGAGAGCTACTGTAAGCGTGAAGCTTACAGTGATAGACAGTATGGATGGTGTGCGTCACTCAGACCCTTTCAAATCCCTAGTCTGGTCAACTCCACTATACGGTAGTACGCATGGCGGAGGCCTCTCTACACGCCAACACTTGTGGGGTTTCCCTGACAACTACTTCCTGTTGCCACTGGACTTGATGGCGAATGGACTCGTGAGGACTGGGCTACTGCAAGGACTCATGTGGAGACTCTGATGCTGTTGCTGTTGTCATTAGCGTGAGGGCCACCACAGCATGTGGCTACAGGGTGCGAAACGCTGCTTTTACGGACGCTATTTATGCTTCTCTCTCAAGCACGGCTCGTTTGCCACGACGCCACTGGGTCCTGTCTGTTTCATCGAGTTGCATTGTAAAGCACCTGCTGCCTTGTTCTACCTGCTGATTAAATGTGTTATGGCTGAACGTTATTCCGTAGTGGGAGGATTGGAGGAGATCGAATGAGGGAAGAGGAAACCAAACAAGACAATGGCCTAATCCCTTACAGGAGGTTTCCAATGTAGTTTGTACAGGTATGTCACAAACACACAAGCCCTACCAGCAACACACACACACACATCCACACACTCACACTCATACGCACAAAGAGACACACAAGAACAAATTTTAATTTCAGACGTAAGCAACCATTCCAAACGAGTGCTGTAGAAACATCAGTTATTGCCTAAATTAGTTTACATATCCACACCACACTCTCTACTAAATGGCTCCCCAGACAGACAGCTGGCTCTGGACCAGACATGGCTGAACAAGCCCAATGTGGATGTTGAACAAGCCCAATGTGGATGTTGAACAAGCCCAATGCGAATGTTGAACAAGCCCAATGTGGATGTTGAATGGATCTCAACCGGGCCAGAACCAGATGTGTTGCGATCTGGTGAATACTCATAGATGACGTTGCTGGATTGCACTGCATGGCAACTTAGCGGAAACAAAACAGCTGTCAAAACCCAGCAGGGTCATTCCACGTCAATTGAACCAGGGCCCACGCACTTAGGTCTCAAAAAATTCTGAAAAAATTACCAGGTGTACCTATGTTATCCAGGAGACACTATCCTGGAGACACACTAAAATTACTCTTATGTAAAATCTATACTTTCTAAGATACAGCCTATTTTACAGGGGGAGGGGGGTGTCGATTTTGGTCGGCCTCTTTTTTTTGTCAAAGTTCACAAGCCCACAGCGCAATAACTAAACCATGTAGGAGGCTCAAATTTTGCTTGCTGGTACATAAATAAGAATAGTATGTAGCAAAATCGTCACGCTTGGTCTGGATGATCCTGCATGGTCATAGTTGTCCCTCAAAGTTGATAAAAATTTTATTGGAGTTTTTGGCTGGGCTCTGTTTAGGCCTTCAGAAGACATATTTGTACTCAACATAGGCTCTTGATTTATTTTCCTTACTGTACTGAAAAAGTAGAAACACTCTCACAAAAAGCAATGAACAGAAAATAAATCCCTTCAGGGTCTGAACAGCAGACCTCACAAGTCTGAAAAATCATTTTGGTTATCATTTTCAGAGCGCCCAAACACCTTGTGGGAATATACAAATATTTTTTTAATGTTTTTCTTTATTCTCCATGATCCCTTCTTTTTAAAAACACCAATTTGACTTGTCTTATGAAAATCTTTCTTTTTTATTTTCCACCCTGAACATGGGCAAAATGCCCCATTGACATCAATATGTTTTGTGTAGAGTCACCACACTGCCACCTGTGGTTGTATAGAGTAACCTGTGGTAGCAGGTTACTTTGACAAAAAAAAGAGGCCGACCTAAATCGACACCCCCCTCCCCCTGTAAAATAGGCTGTATCTTGGAAAGTATTGATCTTACATAAGAGTAATTTTACAGTGTGTCTCCTGGATAACATAGGTACACCTGGTAATTTTTTCAGAATTTTTTGAGACCTAAGTGCGTGGGCCCTGGTTCAATTGACGTGGAATGACCCAGCAACCAATCACAACAACATTTTAGCATTGTCAGTTATTTAGCGATAACTACTGCTATAATATCAAAATATCAAACAAACACAGGCTTTGACAGCTGTTGTTTACACTGAGTTGCCTCAAAAATATGCAAGTGCACAACGCCACTGGTTCTTCAACAACCAGACAAACCCGGCCCAGGTCCCGGATGTGGGCCACATGCGGACCAGACTCAGCTGTCGTCTGGGCTTGGTTAGCACGCTTGCTAGGTAGTTTATAGGCTCCACTCAGGTCCTCTCCGCGCGGTCTAGAGGGGACACTGCACTCGGCCGAGTGGAATCACATCACACGATATTGCAAAGTTGGCACAAACACAAATACAAAATATTTTATATAATTTCGTTTGTCAAAACTAACGAGATGACTACTCAGAGCGTTACAGCTGGACAGCGCTGTCTGATAATGCACTGTCCATCTGATAATGCACTGTCCGTCCTCACCATAAAAAAAAAAAAAAAATAACCATCTTAAAAACAAAAATAAAATCAAAACAGAGGCTGGCTGCCTCGTCCAACACTAAAAGCTTGGATGTCTTCTCCTTCATAACACTTCATAATCTAAGGTAGGCCAGTCCAGATGTGTGGTCTCAGGACTGGCAGGCGGTCATTTTGCACAGAGAAGAGCATTCCACGAGGCCGTGGCTGGGCAGAAGAGGGTTTGCGTGTCTAACACAGGTACTAGGAGAGTGAGATTATGGGTTTGCTACTATGCTGCACTCCTGATTGTAACACGGGGTCTACCATTTCCACACCACACACACACTAGTGCTACCGTACACCAGCACTGAGCGCTACTCTGCATAGCAAAAGAGAGAAATAAATAAGTTACAACACACACGCACAAACTCCCTCTCGGACTCACACACACGCATACACACTCACTCACACACAGAAACACTTGCGGCCACACACAAACACACACACACACACACACACCCCAAGAGCTCCTCAACCCACTGGCATCTTTAACAATACCCTAAATCATTCGTTGGTGGATATTTTTTTCCCTCTGAAATAATAATTCCGTTTTTTAATGTTACTTTTATTGTTTGATGCAAGATGCTTGTATTTAAACTGCCGCGGAGACGTCGTCGTGGAGACGGCGCCAGGGAGACGCCGCTGGTCCTCTATCTTTAATCATCCCCGTCAGCATCCCAGCACGTCACATCAATCGCTGCAGAGCAAAGACAAGGCGTGGTTTACACACA
>NC_055961.1:3469176-3471676 GCF_018492685.1 Alosa sapidissima
CTCTTCTCACCCTGTATGTGTACAGTACAGCACACACACTCAGGACATCAGCCTCAGGGGTCAAGAGGTCAATCGTCAGTTGACCTTTCGGTGTGGACTACAGGACCCGCCTGACCCTGTTATGCTAAGGCCACATTCCAGAGAACCATATTCAGCCAGAGAGGACTGATGTGTGTATGCTGGATATACGTATATACTTCAGTACACATAAATAACAGCCACACATGGCTTTTGGCCTGCTGAATAACAGCACTGACGTGTTAGCAGGTCATATGCATGTGACGTAGTTGAATAACAGCACTGACATGTTGCAGGTCATGTGATGTAGTTCAATAACAGCACTGACATGTTGCAGGTCATATGCATGTGACGTAGTTGAATAACAGCACTGACGTGTTAGCAGGTCATATGCATGTGACGTAGTTGAATAACAGCACTGACGTGTTAGCAGGTCATATGATGTAGTTCAATAACAGCACTGACATGTTGCAGGTCATATGCATGTGACGTGGGTAAGCCAGCCTGCTGAATAACAGCGGCGATGTATTAGCAAGTCAGATGCATGTGTCTGAGTTGACTGGGTAAGCCGGCTTCGGCTGTTTGAGGCACAATGGGCTCCCCTGGTTTTAACACACTGCTGTAATACATGGCTGTAACAGCAACAGTATCAAGCCCCTAACACACAAACACACACACACACACACTGACTATATAATATAAAGACACCACACTGTACGCCACAAATAAATCCACAGAAAACAAAAAGAAACACAATCCATGGTCACGGGACACCGGGGCCCACACACACATACAAAACACACACACACAGGCGTTGAGGCCAAGACGCAGGCACAGACACTCACAGGTGGAGAGTACAGGGGAGAGGACGGCCGTGGCCCCCGCCAGCCATCAGAAGAGGCATGAAGAGAGGAGTAGAGGGGGCAGGGGTAAGACTCGGAGCAGCACGACCGCAACGCAACTCAGCCCTAGCGCTCACACACAACTCTCACGCATAGCTCAACCACAACGCTCTCTCTCTCTCTCGCCCTCTCTCCCTCTCTCTCTCCCTCTCTCTCGCGCTTGCTCCTCAGAGGCCTAGAAACTTCCAAAACAAAAGAAAACACTTTCACAGGAAAGAGATTATTCCTGAAAGAATGGGGCTGGTCTGGACTGAGTGGATGAATTAAAGATGGAGAGAGATGGCAGCTTGTTCATAGGGGACCAAGAGCTGTCGTGAGCAGCGGACGCAGCACATTAGAGATGTAAAGAGGAGAAGAGGAGAAGAGGAGAAGAGGAGAAGAAAGGAGAAGAAAGGAGAAGAAAGGAGAATGGCTGATCAGAGGGAGGGAGAGCGACTTCACGTGTTCACTCTACTGATGGGGCCAGACAGTCGGACAGTCAGTCAGACGCAGAGAGAGAATCCACTTAGATAAAACAGCAAATCAAACAAACACCGTCTGTATGAGGCACTTTAAATAATTGACTTTGCTACACTGCCTGCATTTTTAGATCCGGGCTGAAACGGAACAATTATGCGTTTACCGGAGGACATCTAACTCCAATGTTTTCTGTGATTTTGTTTTACTTTTCCTTAAAAGTCTCCTCTCATAGCCATTCTGTAGCGATGGCACAACCCAGAAGACAACTAACTCCAAAGCAGATCCAGAGCTGATTAGACCAGGGCCACATCAGGGCCGCATCAGGGCCACATCAGGGCCAGACCAAGCACGGCTCTGCTCCAGATTCAGCCTGCATCTGGGAAGTGATTGTGTCACTGCCAGTGAGATAGAAATATGGGTCAGAGTAAACACTATAAATGCAAATGTTCACAGACACCAGTGCATTCTGGGTAGTACTAGTCCATAGAACTAGTCTGGAAGATCCAGATCTTCTCCTTAGAACCACTGCTAAACATGACATGTAAAGCCAACCAGATTCCCACACACACACACACACACACACGCACACACACATACACACAACCTCTGTGATTCAGGGATACCCAGAATGCATTGGGCTGACTGGTCAGGGGATACTGTAACTAAGGGGTGCATTTACACATTTGTGCTGAGTCATATTTCCCCTCTGCAAGAGAGTCAAGCTGACAGTGGCAGAGGTGCTGGTGGTGGTGGTGGTGGTGGGGGTGGGGGTGGGGGCAGTGGCTACTCTACTATGAGGTTTGGTGGGGGAATGTGGGATGAGCATGTGTGTGTGTGTGTATGAGTGTGTGTGTGTGTGTGTGTGTGTGGAGGGAGAGGGTGAGTGAGGTGGGGGCGGTGTTTGGGGGTAGAGGGGCATGGCGTGGGGGGAGAGGGTCTAAACCGGTACCTACCAGGTATACCTGGCTGTTGCAGCACAGGGGAAGCACTCGCTGAACACTGCTGAGAGAGAAAAGGGCTCTCCACACGGCCTAGTGGACACAGCACAGGACACGGGGCCCACAGCACAGCCGGACACACACACACACACACACACACACACACACACACATATAGAAACA
>NC_055961.1:3481676-3484176 GCF_018492685.1 Alosa sapidissima
CACACACACACACACACACACACACACACACTCACACACGCACACAGTACCAAAGTCTGACGAGCACTTCAGCCACTCGCCATGTTGCCATATCAAACACACGCACACACACACACACAATCTCTCTCTCTCACACACACTCACTCAGTGCTTTACAGGTGATCTATAAAGAATGAAGTGGCATGCAGCGGCCAGTATCGCTACTTCACGCCTGTGGACACACGCACACACACACACACACACACACGGCTGTGAGAGACTCTCCAGCTCACCTCCTGGATGCTGAGTGTGGTTTAGTCATCAAGATAAGAGGCTGCCACTGCTAATGTTAACTGCTGTTTGACGCATACGCCAAAAAAAGCACACACACACACACACACTGCTCTACTTCTGCAAGATTACTTACACACACACACAAAACCCACTAACAAATATGCACACTTATTCACACTTTAGTAATCATTTAAGTAGGCTACTGCATATACTCACATATGGGGAATTTCATGAGTTGTACATAGTCATCTGTGAATGTGTGAACTAAGCTCTTTCTGATCTGCCTCCAAAACCACAAGTGTGTGTGTGTGTGTGTGTGTGTGTGTGTGTGTGTGTGTGTGTGTCTGAGCTCACCTGGAGGAAGTATTGTGTGTGTGTGTGTGTGTGTGTGTGTGTGTGTGTGTGTGTGTGTGTGTGTGTGTGTGTGTGTGTGTGTGTGTGTGTCATACGTCAAGCAGCACTTAAATTTAATGAGACATTTTCTCTTAAGGCATTTTGCATTTAACTCCCTAAATTGGTTCTTTAATTATTTCTTGCATTGTGGCTCATGTTTAAGTTGTTGGATAAACACATCTACCAAATGACTGAAAGTAAATGTCAAATGGAGGTGACAGCTTTATTTTAGAGTTTTACAACTTGCTGGAGTGCTTGTGCTGTATGTGACGGTCAGAATGCGACCACACATTTCTAGCGCCCTTTTGGCACAAATCTACCCTCTATAGCGAACTATTACACACACAGGAATACACATGGACCCTCGAACGCCCCAATACATGTACAAACACCCAATACACACACTTGTCAAAAAAGACACAAAGATTACTTTTATTATGCTTAAACATTTATTTTGTTGATCCAGAAGTTGACCCAGAAACTTGGTTGAACAATGTGTTTAGCGTAAAAGATATGTTACCAGCAACTTGCAAAATGTTTGTCCTCTACCTGACATGGGTCATTCCGGCAGGTAAAGGGGCCCCTCCGGGAAACAGGGGAATATTTATTTGGTTCCAGGCATAATTGGCCAAGCTCATCCTGTTAGTGGCAGTGGGGATGCTAGAGAGGCCTTGATCAAGCCAATCAGCGTTTGCATCTTTGCACACTCTGAGGACACATGTATTCATTACACTGCTATTTCTTATATCTGCTATTTGCATATGGAAATTGATTCATATTTTAACTGATGGTTATGTATTCACCTCCGTGAACGGTCCTGGCCACCTGAGTATATGTTCACCTGTCTTGTTTTCTGTCAGTTGTTTCTGTGTGAGTGTTGACTCTGTACATGTTCACCTGTCTTGTTTTCTGTCAGTTGTTTCTGTGTGAGTGTTGACTCTGTATATGTTCACCTGTCTTGTCTTCTGTCAGTTGTTTCTGTGTGAGTGTTGGCTCTGTATATGTTCACCTGTCTTGTTTTCTGTCAGTTGTTTCTGTGTGAGTATTGACTCTGTGAATTTGTCCTCTGCTAACAGGGGCCATACCAGGGTCATATTATTGGGAATATTTATATTTATTAATATTTATATTAGATTATTAGAATTTATTTAACTTTTCTTTTTTTCTCTAATTATCTTCTTGTCAATGTTTCTGTATATTATTTATATTTTCCTGGACCTCCTTTCCAAACCTTATTAGATCCATTTCACACCGTATCCCCACCAAACCCACACACAGACGTCTGCTTGGTTCCGTCACATTGGAGTAAAGTCAGGACTTGTGATTAGTGTTTCCTTGAGCTGACACTCACCTGGAAGAAGTGTGTGTGTGTGTGTGTGTGTGTGTGTGTGAGCTCACCTGGAAGAAGTCTGCGATCGTGGCCACATGACTCGCACAGGTGCACTTCCTGGCATCCGCCACGTCCTCCCCGACCTGGAGACAAATCAACAGCCAATCAGCAGCCGTTACACCACACACACTCACACACTCCCCGACCTGGAGACAAATCAACAGCCAATCAGCAGCCGTTACACCACACACACTCACACACTCCCCGACCTGGAGACAAATCAACAGCCAATCAGCAGCCGTTACACCACACACACTCACACACTCCTCGACCTGGAGACAAACCAACAGCCAATCAGCAGATGTTACACCACACAAACACTCAGCCTCATTTGGGTCTAATACGGCCCTGTGCTGGCCTTGGTGCGGCCCTGGTCTGGCATGGGTCAGTCAGGTCCCCCAGAGCCGTCTAGAACCAGGAACAACCACAGCAGACGTTACACCA
>NC_055961.1:3518753-3521253 GCF_018492685.1 Alosa sapidissima
ACCTGAGGCTCTCTGGCCGTTTGATGGACGCTGCCAACCTCCTGTAGCTTAAGCAGCTTCTACGGCCGTGCTAAGATGACCTCACGATAGGGACGCCAGTGAAACGGACCCCCCGCACACTGTTGCCACGCCAACGGCAGATGGTCCGCTGTAAACAATGTCTGGAGGGCTGGGAAAGGAGAGCGGACCGGGCTCTTAAGGAGGCTCGACTGGCCGCGTCTCCCTCCTGCCTGCCAGCAGAGCGCCAGGCCTGCGGCTGACCTACACCCGCTGCTCTTGGACCAGGAGGAGCTGAGGAGGAGATGGAGGAGAGAGAGGGAGAGAGAGGGAGAGAGAGTGGGAGGGAGATGGAGAGATGGAGAGAGGGAGGGAGAGAGAGAGAGAGAGAGAGAGAGAGAGAGGGAGGGAGAGAGAGAGGGAGAGAGAGAGAGAGGGAGAGAGAGTGGGAGGGAGATGGAGAGATGGAGAGAGGGAGGGAGAGAGAGAGAGAGAGAGAGAGGGAGGGAGAGATGGAGAGAGGGAGGGAGAGACAGATGGAGTGGGAGAGGAAGGGAGAGAGAGAGGAGGGAGGAAGAGAGAGAGAGACAGAGCACTCCTTTTCTGCTGCGTAAGCAGAAGGTCTGCCGGGACGAGAAGAAGTCTGACCCCCCCCCCACACACTCTAGTCCCTTACCTAATCAACGCAGGCTTGCTACAGGGAGTGGGAGAGGAGTGTGTGACATGCGAGACCAGAGCGCGTGTGTGTGTGTGTGGGGGGGGGGGGGGGGGGGGGGTGTTATGAGGAGGTCGCTTTCTGCTGCCTAAGCGGGAGAGGTCTGAAGCTAATGTCTGTAATGTCTCTAATCAGGTGTGTGTGTGTGTGTGTGTGTGTGTGTGTGTGGCTAATGTCTGTAATGTCTCTAATCAGGTGTGTGTGTGTGTGTGTGTGTGTGTGTGTGTGTGTGTGTGTGTGTGTGTGTGTGTGTGTGTGTGGCTAATGTCTGTAATGTCTCTAATCAGGTGTGTGTGTGTGTGTGTGTGTGCAGTGTGTGTGTGTGTGTGTGTGTGTGTGTGTGTGTGTGTGTGTGTGTGTGTGTGTGTGTGTGGCTAATGTCTGTAATGTCTGTAATCAGGTGTGTGTGTGTGTAGCTAATGTCTGTAATCAGGTTGGAGGAGGCAGTAAAAGCCAGCTCACGGCAGCACTCTCCTCTGCTGAGGGGAATAGTATACATCAGAGTGTCCTCCTCCTGTCTGCCCATTCAAGCGTCCGCCAGGCCACTTAAATCGCCCCGCGGGCACAGGCAGAGGTGGACAGGGGGGCACAGGCAGAGGTGGACAGGGGGGCACAGGCAGAGGTGGACAGGGGGGGCACAGGCAGAGGTGGATAGGGGGGCACAGGCAGAGGTGGACAAGGGGGCACAGTGTCCATTTGTACAATCAGACACGGGGTGGGGACATTGTAACGTCTGGGGGGCATTGTAACGGGGTGGGGGCAGGGCTGGGGGCATTATAACAGGGTGGGGGCATTATAACAGGCTGGGGGCATTGTAAGGGGCTGGGGGCATTGTAACGGGGTGGGGGCATTGTAACGGGGTGGGGGCATTGTAACAGGGTGGGGGCATTGTAACAGGGTGGGGGCATTATAACAGGGTGGGGGCATTGTAAGGGGCTGGGGGCATTGTAATGGGGTGGGGGCATTATAACAGGGTGGGGGCATTGTAACAGGGTGGGGGCATTATAACAGGGTGGGGGCATTGTAACAGGGTGGGGGCATTGTAAGGGGCTGGGGGCATTATAAGGGGCTGGGGGCATTGTAACAGGGTGGGGGCATTGTAACAGGGTGGGGGCATTATAACAGGGTGGGGGCATTGTAAGGGGCTGCTAACTGAATCAAAGGAGATGATGAGGGGACCTTGTGCTTGTGTGTGTGTTTGTGTGTACAGTGTGTTGGGAGGGAGTGCACCACGTGTGTGTCTTTCTAGAAAAGTAAAGTTTCTAGCATTGGGGGGGGGGGCATTCATGGTCACGTATTTGGCAAGGGAGCGCTGCATTTGGCTCTTTCTAGAAACACACACACACACACACACACACACACACACACAGAGCTAGCGGGTGGTTGTCTCTGTGCTTGTCTCTGTCTTGCCCTGATTTCAGAGACAGATCTGAACCAAAGAGCCACAAACACACACACAAACACACACACACATACACACACACACACACACACACACACACACACACACACACACACACGCTGCTGACCGAGTTCTGGTGAATTTCAGTTGGCAGTCGGCCAAGCAGCCAGACAAACCGCTCTCCCCAGCATGACCTGATGTGGTTGTGTACATGCAAGTCCAACTATGTAGAAAAACACCCACGTCACCCTCCTGAAGTATCGACCTGTGTAAATCATGCCTTGTGCACCTCTCCCTCCCTCTCTCTCTCTCTCCTCTCTCTCTCTCTCTCTCTCTCTCTCTCTCTCTCCCATCATTGATTGTTTTCTCTGGCCATTTACACTCAA
>NC_055961.1:3526253-3528753 GCF_018492685.1 Alosa sapidissima
GTTTTCTTTTGAGGGGGCGGTGATTGCAGACATTTGCTCCAAACACATGCAGACTTTTGCTCCAATTGGCATAATCAGCAGCATGTCTGGACTCACTTCCCATCTCCTCCCTACAGAAAAGCACATGGCTGTGGGCCTATGGAGGGTTCACACTAATCTCAGTAAAGTTATGAAGGAGTTTTATTTACACTCAATCTATCTGCTCTTATTTACTTGACTGTTGGCGGATATTCCCCGAACGGTCATTTAGCATCTCCTCTGTGATTGATGAAACTGTGTGTTCAAATCAGGAAGTGTTTATGAGGAGGAGATGGCCAGAGCTATTTCCAGAGATCCCTCACAGGAAGTGTTCAACTCAACGAGAATATCACATCCTGTTTGTGGAGTCACACGCTGAGGTAACTGGCAGCATTCAAAAAGTATGCATTTGGCACACACACAGTCTCTCTCTCTCACACGCACGCACGCACACACGCACGCACGCACACACACACACACACTCAGTCAAAGGCTGAAGCTTCAAACGCCTGTCCTCCTCTCATCTCTTTCTCTCACATCAGACAAACTCCGTCTCGTTTCCCGGCCGATGCCACATCTCCAGCATGGGGTCAGACTTTCCATCTCGGCTGCCCAGTCCTCTGTTCTCCGAAGCTGGGCTACATCAGTCGTGTGCGGACACACACACACACACACGCACACACACACACACACGCTGGCAGCCTGTGAATCTGCCTGATGTCTCAGCATGCAAGACCCCTAGACGTAGGTTCCCCAGGGAACAAGCAGGGTTGGCACTGCCATGAATACTCCATTTAATGATTCACCCACCCACTCACTCACACACGTACACACACACTCTCACTCTCTTTCACTCGACGACACTCACACACACACACACCAGTCTTCTGCCAAAAAACACCCCATCACTGAAACACTACGCACCAAAATACAGGCCACCATTCTTTCACCAGTGTGTCATCTTTAATTAATCCAGCCAGAGAGATGGGGCTTGCCATGCCTGCATCTATCTCCCTTTCTCTCTCTGTCTCTTGCTTTCTCTTTCTCTCTCTCTCTCTCTCTCTCTCTCTCTCTACATGCATGTTCATTTGTGTATATTAGTGCAGCACCTCCCTGTTGTAAATTCTCTTTGTAAGTTAAGTAGAGCCTTCGCCTCTGGGGAGAGAGAGCTCTGTGTGTCGCGCCCTGGACAGGAGGAAGGAAGGAAGGAAGGAGAGAGAGAGAAAGAGAGAGAGAAAGAGAGAGAGAAAGGCAGGCAGACAAAAAGCTGTGACATCCTTTTGGATGTTGATAAACATAGCGAGTATCTTGGGCCCTGGGCCAGCACGCGCAGCTGGTGAGGACTGTGTTAACTGGTCACTTCCTGAGACTGGACACACTAGTGTGTGTGGTGTGTGTAGGGGGAGGATGCACACCACACACACACTAGTGTGTGTGGGGTGTGTGGGGTGTGTAGGGGGAGGATGCACACCACAAGGTGCATTTAAATTAGCAAAGGCAAATGTTTTCAAGCAGTTCTTTTTTATCTGCTTTGAGTTGGCTGTGAATGCTTGCAACCACAAAAGCAGTCTGAGGTGGTAGTTTATATTTGGATGCTGGACTAAGGGTTACTATTTAAAACCAACAATTTAGAACATTTATACAAAAACATTCACATTTAAAAGTTGGAAGAGAACGCGCTTGGCTCTGTTAGTCGAATTTGAAAGCACCTCACATATGATCAGACCCAGTAGAGTTCACTACTCAACTGATGCCAAATGGAGGCTGAGTTAGCATACTAAACTGGAGTCAGAATCTGGTTAGCATGCTAAACTGGAGCCAGAATGCGGTTAGCATATTAAACTGGTCAGAATCTGGTTAGCATACTAAACTGGAGTCAGAAGCTGGTTAGAATGTGACATTATACTGGGGTCAGAATCTGGTTAGCATACTAAACTGGTCATAAATTCATTAACATGCTAAACTGGTCATTTACTTACTTACTTAGAAATAGACACTTTAGAGATATCTAAATATGAGCACCAGTGTTTTGATCTGTTACATACAGGATGTTACATACAGGATATGACATACAGTACACTGCAGCTTGATGGGCTCTCTGCTCTGCCTGCCCTTCTGTGTGTCAGCACGTTCAGACACAACTGGCAATCACCACGTTTTACACACACACACACACACACACACACACACACACACACACACACACAGACACAGACACCCATACAGACACACACACACACACCGACACCGACACCGACACACACACACAGACACAGACACCCACACACCCACACACAGACACAGACACAGACACAGACCCCCCCCACAGACACACACACACACACACACGTCTAAAACCTAAGCAGACGGCCTTGGCTCTGATGTGGATGTGGATTTTTCATGGCAGGTCAAGAATGGACGTGTCCTGGGCCCAGCTGTTACGTGGAGCTGAGAAGGGGCCAGGACTCTGACATTACACAGC
>NC_055961.1:3531253-3543753 GCF_018492685.1 Alosa sapidissima
GCATGACCTCCATATCTCTGTCATGGCTCAGTGGTGCGGGCCCATGCAGGATGGAGGGCCCCAGGACTGGGCAGGGAGAGAGGGTGGAGGCCCATGCAGGGGGGAGGGCCCCCAGGACTGGGCAGGGAGAGAGGGTGGAGGCCCATGCAGGGTGGAGGGCCCCAGGACTGGGCAGGGAGAGAGGGTGGAGGCCCATGCAGGGGGGAGGGCCCCCAGGACTGGGCAGGGAGAGAGGGTGGAGGCCCATGCAGGGTGGAGGGCCCCAGGACTGGGCAGGGAGAGAGGGTGGAGGCCCATGCAGGGTGGAGGGCCCCAGGACTGGGCAGGGAGAGAGGGTGGAGGCCCATGCAGGGTGGAGGGCCCCAGGACTGGGCAGGGAGAGAGGGTGGAGGCCCATGCAGGGTGGAGGGCCCCAGGACTGGGCAGGGAGAGAGGGTGGAGGCCCATGCAGGGTGGAGGCTCCCCAGGACTGGGCAGGGAGAGAGGGTGGAGGCCCATGCAGGGTGGAGGCCCATGCAGGGTGGAGGCTCCCCAGGACTGGGCAGGGAGAGAGGGTGGAGGCTCCCCAGGGTGGAGATGTTGAAACAACATCTCTAAAACGATGGGGTAAATAATTCCCTGACCCTGGGACACCAAATAAGTACAGATGTGTAAAAATAGCCGACAGGAAAGAAAACAGGAGCAAGAGAGGGAGGGAGGGAGGGATGGAGGGAGAGGGTGGAATGCGTGATTTGGGTGCATTCCTTCGGTCGGAGCAGAACGCCAGAGAGAGAGGTGATGGAGCTGTGAAGAGGACGAGTGAGGTGAATAGGGCTTCTGTTTCAGGGCCTCAAGGCTGGCGTCATCAACACTGACAGACACGCGGCCCATCGCCATGACATCATTAATACAGAACCAGTGGTCGGGAATTTGAGAGCCGGTAAAAGGAGCTTCTTGTCCATCCCAAAGGACTTGGCATCATTACCAGTGAGGTGATCTCACTGGACCTCAGTAATGCATTGTAGATTGTCCAGACTGGGGTCTGTAGAGGAATTTAAACAGAATTGCACGTACGGTCTGGGTTATGACATGCTGATCCGTATGGTTTAGCCTAAAGTCATTATGACTAATTGATAATCATTTGCTAGTACTGTGGTATTTCTCCAGGCATATTTCAAACTCAACTGCCTCCATCAGAGAAAGGTAACATGAGACAGTTTTTCAAACTGTGACCCGGAATGTGGCCTGTGCAGATGACTGATGGACACCAGATCCAATTGGAGCTGTTATGTTCCCATGTTGTGGTCTCGGGGGGCGGGCTCTTACGCAGGATTCCCAGTGAGTGGCATGGCAGCGGGTCAAAGGTCAGCATCTCAGCCACTTCACCATCCACCCCTACACAATCCAGCTTTATTTGGTCAGAAAACACACTGGGCACTTGATGAAGCACCGCTGGAGAAAGTAAGACGCCACGGTTTGGGGAGGGAGGCCGCCGCAGTGGGGCTGCAGTCTCTGCGTTCTCAGATGTTTTTATTCACATTCCTAACAAACAGCGTGGCTTTTGTGGGAAACCTCTAGTCTCTGCATGGGAGTATGCAGTACAGTGCTCCTGACAGGACAAGGTCTAGAGGGGAAATATTGTAATTCAACAAGCTCTTTTTTTGCCACTGCAAGGCCACTGTACCTCCAAAAGGTACCAACGAAACCAGCAAAAAGATATTCAGAGAAGGTTTCCCAAAGAAGAATTAAAATAATTCAAAGGGGAGTCTTGCTCATAGCGCTTCAGAATTCACATTCTCATTGTCATTCTTTTCAGACTACTGCAGTCAAGTGCAACGGTCGTCATCTCGTCAGCACAATTAGACGGGTCTCCATCTCTAATGTTTCCTTCCCACTTCAGGGTCTGGGGTGGCATGCAGGACAGCAGAGCCCATTCTCCATGGCGAGCTCTGAATATAAATGAAGGTCAATATAAAGCACATTTTTGACTTTTTTTGATTTTGCAAAATAATAATGTAATATTTGACTTTGACATTCATTTCTGTGCCACCTGAATACTTGCCCAGTTCCACAGACTGCTGTAGCTAGCTGCTGGTCAATGTTCATTTTCTAAAGAGATTTTTCGCTCCAGGCTCTGAGAGAGTGACTGGCCCTGACTAAAAGCTCTCTGCTGATTGCTCCCATCCGTTAGTGCCCGCAGTCCTGACACACACAAACACACACAAACACGCACACACACACATGCACACACACACAAACACACACACACACACACATTCACACACACACACCACACACACACACACAGCATGATGTGGTCACTGACTCCTTTTGCCCCCCGCTGCCCTGCCGCCTGGTGCCCCCCCCCCCCCCCCCCCCCGACCCCCCCAGGCTAAATGGAATTATTTGAAGAAAACGCCGATTACGACATTCACTATTATTTACATCCAGATAATGAGGCATCTGAGGATAAAGCTCCTCCTAATGCAGACCTGAGATCATCCTTCTGCACGGGCAACTGCACAATGTTTTATTTTATGTTCATGATTTATTATTTATCTCAACTTATTATTATTTTTAGTGCAACAAATGCCCGGCTGTAGGAATTAGTGCCAAGTGAACACTCTGCTTTTCAGGCGTCAGCAATTACCAATGCACGGGCCCGAACGAAAAACAAACACGATTTGTCCCGTCGTTCCCCTCCAAATGTAGACTGGCCATCTGTTGCCAGGGGAAACAACATGTTGCGCCTGGACCTACGCGACACAAACGCTTTGGCTCGGCACTGGGTGCCGGGGACAGCCGGCATGGCGTGCGTGCATGAGCCCGCTAGCTAGCGGCAAGCACAGACAGCAGTGGGGCATATGGAGGAGCATGCAGGAGGCAGGAGACAGGAATACTTACACATACACACTGAGGAGAAGAGGAGGAAGATGGAGAAGGAGAAGAAGAGAAGGAAGATGGAGAAGGAGAAGAAGAGGAAGAAAAAAAAGAGGAAGAAGACGAAGGAGGAGAAGAAGAAAGGAGGAGAAGAAGAACAACACCACCAGCAGGGAAGGGAGAGTGTTTGGTGTTTGTTTAGGGAGGAGGCCAGCGGGACGCAAAGCCTGCTAGGTGAGTCAGCATCTTCCTTCCTACTGGGTCGTGACACAGTTCCTTCATTCCCTTTTTCGGTCAGCAGAACAGAACACAGCAGAGGATTGCGTCAGGAGGAGGACGTGACCTTTAACTCTGCCAGAGCCATCTTACTGCCAGTACCACAGTCCAGTTCTACAACCTCTCCACCCGAGAACAAAACATCACCAGAGCCATGTTACTGCCGGTTCTACAGTCCAGTTCTACAACCTCTCCACCCAAGAACAAAACATCCTGAACTTTAACCTCACTAAAGCCCTCCAACTGTCGGTTCTACAGTATAACAGCCTCTGCTGTCAAGACCCTGTCTCAGGGATCAAGTTCATCAGATAACATTCAATGATAACTCTGAGCAAGGAGAGAGAGGGCACTGAGATGTGTGCCAGACAGTATTCAATGATGACCCATCTTACACGCAAGCTCCGACTGATCAGACGGCAGACAGTATTCAACGATGACCCTTCTTACACGCAAGCTCCGACTGATCAGACGGCAGACAGTATTCAACGATGACCCTTCTTACACGCAAGCTCCGAATGATCAGACGGCCGTAAAGCAAGAGCTTAATGCAAGCTAAGCGACACTTATTCCCTCCTTCATCTCCATGTGTTGTTTGGTCAGCAGGATTCGGGCTCCGCTGGCCAATAGGATGACGCCATTACTCATCGCACATGTAATGGAGCCTTGGGGATATATTGTTTGGCCATAATTGTGGAAGGACTTTAAGCACTGGCTCTTTAAGACAGGCTGAAAATCCAATCTCTTGTGTAATCGCTCTGGGGCAGTGCTGTGGGGGACGTTAGAGGGCGAACCTCCCTCAGCTCCACACACACACACACACACACACACACACACACACACACACACACACACACACACACACACACACACACACACAAACACAAACACACCATCCAGTCCACTCTAATGCAATAAGGACAGAGGATGTATCCAGAATGTATTTTTAATATACATAGAGGTGCTAAAAGCCATATGGGCTCGCAATGCATCATGGGAACATGAAGTCTAAATGGGGGTGAGGGAAATGGGAAGATATGAAGGGATAAAGAGGGGGAGAGAGAGAGAGAGGGGGAGAGAGAGAGGGGGAGAGAGAGAGAGAGAGGGGGGAGAGAGAGAGAGAGGGGGGAGAGAGAGAGAGAGGGGGGGAGAGAGAGGGGGGGGGGGGATGTCATCCACTGTGTGATTCACCTTCACTATCAATTTATCCAATAAAAGAAATGCATCCTAAGCAAAGGTTGAGACCAAATCAAATTGAAATCACATCAGTCTGAGTAGGCACAGCACTGTAAGAGAGTCCAGACCACAGCATGTCTGATGTTTCTGACTTGCATTAGACCTGACGACAGCCTTTAGTTATCCTGCGCCACAGATACGCTGTCTACTGTAGGAATTTACCAGTCGACCGCAGGGCAGGAAACAGTACACAATCTCCTTAATACAATTTCCCCTTGATTATGGTGGGTAAGAGCCAAGTAGCGCTGGGGAGCGGAGGAGAGGGGTCGGACCCTGCCAAGGCCCAATTGCCCCTGCGGCGAGGTGGTGGAGCAGGCGGACCTCAGCAATATGTGCAATAGGCAGAACTAATTTGGGCTTAATTCCAACAACATGGCAAGACACCGCCGTCTCTGTGTGTGTGTGTGTTTGTGTTTGTTTGGAGTGTGTAGAGTTTGTGTGTGTGTGTGTTTGTTTGGAGTGTGTAGAGTTTGTGTGTGTGTGTATGTGTTTGTTTGGAGTGTGTAGAGTTTGTGTGTTAGTGTGTCTCTGTGTGTGTGTGTTTGTGGTTGTTTGGAGTGTGTAGAGTTTGTGTGTGTGTGTGTGTGTGTGTGTGTGTGTGTGTGTGTGTGTGTGTGGAGTGTGTAGAGTTTGTGTGTTAGTGTGCTCTTATCAGCCTTCATCCTTCTTTTGCAAAGCAATATACAGTACAGGAAACAGCAGCCATACAGACAGGATTAAACACACACACACACACACACACACACACACAGTGTGGAATAGCTGCCAAAAATCCCATGCATGATTCTCACTCCTACTCTTTCATCACAGCCTCAGTGTGCCACAGCTCTCCCTCTCTCTCTCTTTCTGTCTCTCTCTCTCTCTCCCTCTCTGTCTCATTCGCTCTCTCACCCTCTCAAACTGTCTCAAATGGCATTTTCGGTGTCTTCATCCGACTATAGAAACAGCGAACTCCTCTCTCTCTCTCTCCCTCTCTCTCTCTTTCTCTGCAATGCATCTGCTCTCTATCTCCCAGTAAACCAGCTGCCTCCTATAGCTATTTTTCTCTCCCTCTTTCTGTCTCCAGACTTCACATGCTCACTAAACTGACTCTTCCACACACAGTTTGACTGCAGATTTTTAATAAGATCTAGCACAGCTCCACCTGATCAACATCAGATTAGGGCCAGGTCCACATCAGATTAGGTCCGGATTGATGCCAGATCAGTACTAGATTGATTCATTCTGGATCAGAACTAAACTGGAGCCAGATCAGATTGATTCCAAATCAGTACTAGATTGATTCCAGATCATAACCAGATTGATGCCAGATCAGAACTAAATTAATTCTAGATCAGGACTAGACTGATGGCAGATCAGAGCTAGATTGATTCCAGATCAGAAGTACAGTAGATTGATTGTAGATCAGAGCTAGATTGATTCCAGATCAGAAGTACAGTAGATTGATTCCAGATCAGAAGTACAGTAGATTGATTTGTTTGCATCCTGAAGTCCGATCTTCAGGGAAGCCTCTCCTGTTGGACCTTTAACCCACACATCCCTGTAGGCTCTATGTGAGCAGATGCTGGCGGGCGTCCCAGCAGCCACTCCTTGGTCCTGCCTGCCTCCACCCACCCCAGCTGGGGTTGGTGCTCCTGCTGTCCCACTCCACCCCTCCTCCACCCTCAGCCCATGTCCTCCTCCTCCACCACCCCAGGCACAGCAGGCTGCCTTGCCCTCTAATTGAGCTGATTTGTTGCAATTGACAGATTTTCCTTACGAATCCAGAGAGAACCATCTGGGACATAGAATACAAAGAGGGCACCAGATGTACTGTAGCCCCTCCCTACCCTGCCCTCACTCTTCTCCTCTCTCTCTCCCTACCCTGCACTCACTCTTCTCCTCTCTCCCTCCCTCCCTTCTTCCTCTCTCCCTCCCTCTCTCTCTCCCTCTCTCTCTCTATCCCCCACTCTGGCTCACCCTTTGCCTATCCGACACCTCTCTTTACTCTCCACTCTCTCTCTTAAGAGCAGGAGGCTGAGGCAGTGACTTGCCTTCCATATAGCATAGTGCACATCAGCACAACCTTACAGAATCATTTATGTGATTTGATTTCATAAAGGGAGAAATGGCAGGCTGTGCATTAAGGGTTTCCCAGCACTCAGCATTACAGGGAAGAGGAGAGAGGAACCAGAGCTACGCTAGCTGTAACTAGCCCCCACAAGGAGTACCTGAAGATATCTAAAGGAAATATAACTAAGCTAGCTGCAATTAGCATTTATAAACACTAAGTTTGTGGCAATAAGCCCATATAGAGAGTCTACCAGTCAAAACAACCGAGGGAGAGGCTATAAACTAAGCTAGCTGCAACTAGCCCACATAAAGAGTAGGCTAACTGAACTAGCTGCAATTAGCATAAACACAGAGCACTAAGCTTACGGCAATAAGAGTCTACCAGTCAAAGAGTCTACCAGTCAAAACAACCGAGGGAGAGTCTATAAACTAAGCTAGCTGCAATCAGAGTAAAGAGTAGTGATCAAAACTGAGGGCAGAGGAGCTGAGCTAAGCTAGCACCAATAACGCTCATGTAGTGAGCACCACTAAACCGAAAGCCCCCGCAGACTTCGAATCTTCATCAGCTGGAGACGTATGTTCCAATTACCCAACAGTGCTCTCTAATGCTCTCAACACAGCAGGCGGGGGACGGCACCGTCTAAATCCACACAACTGCAGTGTGTGTGTGTGTGTGTGTGTGTGTTGTGTGTGTGTGTGTGTGTGTGTGTGTGTTGTGTGTGTGTTGTGTGTGTACACACCCATCAAAAAGGGATAAAAGAAGAAAAGGAGAAAGAAAAAGACAGGCTGACATTCACCTTCATCATCGTGTCCGTTTTCCATTAGCGGCCCTGTCGTCAGGGGGATACCTACGCCAGCGCTAAGTCATCAATCACAGACGCCCCTTGGCCTTAAAATACCAGGTTGTCCACTGGACACCATGCCTCTGCTAAAGCAAGCGTCTTGGAAAAGGCTATTCTTCAGAAGTCAGGAGCCTTCTGCGTCACCTCCTCACCATCCGCAGTGCTGCGCTCTGCCTCCTGCCTGAGCTGCTATCAGATTTAATTCATTCACAGATCCATCAAATCCTGATCATCATAAAGATGAAAAAAATCAGAACCAACAGTGAAAATATCTGTGTTGACATTTTGCCATTTAACCCCTGTGGGGGGTAAGGACAGAGGGGCGGAGATGCGTGGGCTAAGCAGTTGATCCGTACTTAACACATTACATATTGGTATCAGCTTGAACCCACCCTCTTATGCCATCAGCATAATCCATGACACACAGACAAGGAGAGAGAGAGAGAGAGTGAGAGAGAGGGGGTGTACACAGGAAATAAGGATTGAGTATAAAACTGATGGGCTTGGGGTATTAAAATTCTGCTGCAGTAGTCACCCCCCGACTTCCCAATCCCAACCCCTTCACACACACACACACACACACACACACCAGAATAAAACCCAGACGAGACGTTGCCAGGGATGGAATGAAGAGCTTTTAGAGCTGCCCTCTCTCTTTCCCTCCCTCCTTCCCTCTCTCTCTTTCTCTCCTTCCCTCTCTCTCTCTTTCTCTCCTTCCCTCTCTCTCTCTCTCTCTTTCTCTCCTTCCCTCTCTCTTTGCTCTCTCTCTCTTTCTCTCCTTCTCTCTCTCTTTCTCTCTCTCCCTCTCTCTTTGCTCTCTCTCTCTTTCTCTCCTTCCCTCTCTCTTCTTTGTCCTTCCTCACTCTCTCATTCTTCTCTCTTTTCCTGCACACCAGCTCTCCCTCACCTGCCCACCCTCTTTCTCTCTCTCTCTCTCTCTCTCTATTCCTCCCTCTCTCTCTTTTCCCTCCCTCCTCTTCTCTTCTTAATGAGAAAGGCACATGGCCGGATGCTTTGTCCTGCTCCCGGAGTCAGACAACCTCCTCCTCCTCCTCCTCCTGCTCCTCCTCTTCCACAGAACCGGTGACTTACAGCTCAATGAGGCACAAACCCCACATTGGCCACGTGCCAAATGACCAGTTAAGCTGAGAGGCTGCGCTTCAGTCTCCTCACAAGCTAAGCTAATGCTGAAGGTTGCACAAAGGCTAGTCTACTACTGAGAGGCTATAGATTGGAGTCTGCAATGCAGGCCACGGTAATATGGAGTGGCTTGAGCAGAGTCTACAGTCAAGCCAAGCTAATCCTAAAATGCTAATGCACAGGCCAGGCCAGGCTAATACTGAAAGGCTAACGAACAGTCTTTAAACAAGCCAGGCTAATACTGAAAGGCTAACGAACAGTCTTTGAACAAGCCAGGCTAATGAACAGTCTTTAAACAAGCCAGGCTAATACTGAAAGGCTAACGAACAGTCTTTAAACAAGCCAGGCTAATACTGAAAGGGTAACAAACAGTCTTTAAACAAGCCAGGCTAATACTGAGGGGCCATGACTAACTCTGAAGGCCAGCCTAATACAGATATCTGCACAAAGGCCAGGCTAATGCTGAGAGGCTATACCAGTCTGCTGTCTGAACACAGGCCAAGCTAATGCTGAGAAGCTATAGCACAGTACAGTATAGGCCAAGCGAATGCTGAGAGGCTACAGTACAGACCAAGCTAATGCTGAGAGGCTACAGCACAGCACAGTACAGGCCAAGCTAATGCTGAGAGGCTACAGCACAGCACAGTACAGGCCAAGCTAATGCTGAGAGGCTACAGCACAGTACAGTACAGGCCAAGCTAATGCTGAGAGGCTATAGCACAGTACAGTACAGTACAGGCCAAGCTAATGCTGAGAGGCTATAGCACAGTTTGTACGCAGGCTAATGCTACAGCCTGGCACCACATGCCGGGAGTCTGATCAGAATGAATAAATCAGATAGAGAGAGAGGAGACAGAGAGAGAGCTACCCATAATGCAACACTGGACTGACATAAACTCCCTTACTACCCACCATCACCACCTCTGCAAGCACCACCCCCCCCACCACCATCCTGGACCCAGCATGCTTGCCTCAGCAAACTGCAGCTGCATCTCTCTCTCTCTCTCCATCTCTCTCTCCCCTCTTTCTTTGTCGAACTAAAAGAGATTCAACGGAATTAACTGCAACAAAGAACTGCTAAGGCATTGATGATGGCAGGGAAATAATGATGACACTGGTGGAAAAGTACTGTTGATATAAAAAAAACACTCCTCTTTCTCTCTCTATCCCTCTATTTCCATCTCTCTCTCTATCCCTCTTTATTTCCATCTCTCTCTCTATCCCCCTTTATTTCCATCTCTCTCTCTCTCTCTCACCGCTCCCTAACCTCTCTGTCTCTTCCTTCTGGAACAATCCACCATCTCATTACAGCTTGTCCCCATCTCCGTACTGATGTTTACACCACGGCTCCCTCAAACCACACACCCCACTTTGACACAAACACACACTCTACCACCTCCCTCTCCTTCTCTCTGTCCATGGGCTCACACACACACACAAAATCGAAACACACATAAACACACTTTACTATCAGATCATGCAAGGACACATACACACACTCCATCTCCCTTTGTAAGACCACGGGCAAACACACACACACACACACACACACACACAGACACACACACAAACGCACAAACACACACTGCTCTCCTCTGCTCTGCTGTCAGACGCATACATTGATCCATGACTGCGGATGCCCTTGAGCCTGTGCCCTCTACAAACAATCTGTAATCCATTGCATGGCTGCTCTCTCACTCCCTACCTTTCTCTCTCTCCAAACCCCTCTCTCTCTCTTTCCCTCTATCCACCTCTCTCCCTTATTTTCTCTCTCTAGCCCTCAGCTAAGGGCATGAGCCTGCTTTCACCTCTCTGAAGCATCCACAGCTGCGTCAGGCCAGAGAAAAGGAGGAGAGAAGAGAGGAGAGGAGAAGAGAGGAGAGGAGGGGAGCAACTCGGGCTTCTCCATAATTATTTACCTCTGGGACTAATGTACAAAAGAGATCATCTCACATCACACAGTGAATAGAGATGACTATCTCTCAGATACATAGATAAATAGAGATGCATAGATAAATAGAGATGACTATCTCTCAGATACATAGATAAATAGAGATGCATAGATAAATAGAGATGACTATCTCTCAGATACATACTGTAGATAAATAGAGATACATAGATAAATAGAGATGACTATCTCTCAGATACATAGATAAATAGAGATACATAGATAAATAGAGATGACTATCTCTCAGATACATAGATAAATAGAGATGACTATCTCTCAGATACATAGATAAATAGAGATAACTATCTCTCAGATATATAGATAAATAGTGATGACTATCTCTATATATAGGACTATCACTATCTGGCATATATATATATATATATATATATATATATATATATATATATATATATTGCCATGCACGTTTATAATATGCATGGAAGTGAATCTAATCCAATTAGGGCAACACACCTAACAAAACTTAATCAATCAATTAAGATGTGCAATGTCTCCAAACCAGAGAAGGCATTTTAATCACTCAATTAAGATGTGCAATGTCTCTAAAGCAGGCATCGGTAATATTCAACTCAATTAAGATGTGCAATGTCTCTAAAGCAGGCATCGGTAATATTCAAAACCTCAGTACTCTGATTGTATTTCAGTGTCACCATTAAGTGCTACATTCACCATTCACCATGCACCTTAGCACCGCTGGAGTTGGTGATAAAAATACACTGAGTGCTAAGATGCTGCAATGGCCTTCGACAGCCAATGAGAGTGGCAGGGCTGGATGCTGTGGCTTCAGACAGCCAATGAGAGCGGCAGGGCCGAATGCTGTGGCCTTCAACAGCCAATGAGAGCAGCAGAGCCAGATGCTGTGGCCTCCGACAGCCAATGAGAGCGGCAGGGCTGGATGCTGTGTTTCTAATACATTCTGGGCTTCCTGTGAGGATTAAGCGGTCAGGTGCTGCTCTGAAACGGGCTGCCTGTGGGGTGATCTGGCCCGGATGTCAGCCAGATCTGAGCCAAAGCTGGAGGCCCTCTGGGACTGGTTAGCATGTATCTGTAAGGGCACACCTGCCCCACTGATCTGACACGCTCGCCCACACACACACAGAGACACACACACACACATAAACACACATGTCTGTCCCCACACACACATATACACCCGCACACACATCCACACATGCATGCATGCATGCATGCACAAACACACACGTACTGTCACACACATCGCTCCCAGGTAAGTGACCCATGGTGCAGCACAGGTGAGTGGATTTACATAAACGTGATACTGAAGCAAAGCAGCAGCAGCGGACACACAGAAGTGTTTGTGTGTCTCTGTGTATGTGTGTGTTTGTGTGTGTGTGTGTGTCTCTGTGTATGTGTGTGTGTGTGTGTGTGTGTGTGTGTGTGTGTGTGTGTGTGTTTGTGTGTGTGTGTGTGTGTGCGTGGGACAGGCCTGTGTGCCAGGGGATGCTAATTTATGAGTGTAAAGCCGCTGTATCCCTCCTGCTTGCACACATATCATTTTCATGGTTAGCGTTTTGAAAATGCGGCTTCCTTTGATGAGTGAAAGCTGAAGACACGTGTGCCGTCTTTTCAAAAGCCAATTAAAGCCTCCCAAAGGATCGCACAGTCTCCCTTCCATGTTGGAATATGTATGAGACTCAGAACATTGTTCTTATTACAGTATTTATGCAGTATTTATTTATTTATTATTTATTTATTCACTTTGTTACCCACAAGTGTGAAAGAGTCAAAGCCCCTGAGGTTCTGTACAGAGAGCCTGAACACACACACACACACACACACACACACACAATCACACACAATCACACATACACACACAATCACACATACACACACACACTGACTCTTTCTCTCTCTCTCTCTCTCTCTCTCTCTCATGTCCAAGATTCCCCTAATGCAATAGGTCTCAGTACATGAGAGCTTTGAAGCTTCTGTTGAGACTTCAAAAGCTTCAGCTGGCTGCAGGCTGAGGAAGAGTCTGATCTTCCCCCCTATACCGCTCTACACACACACACACACACACACACACACACACACACACTCCTCAGCTACCCCCACCCTTCCCTGGACCAGTCAGCGGGGAGGCTGTGGTGGTCAAATCGTCTCTGTGG
>NC_055961.1:3551253-3556253 GCF_018492685.1 Alosa sapidissima
AGACACACAGAGAGACACACACACACACACACAGAGCCACACCACACGCACAAAGCGCTTTCAGACATACGTGTAAGACCGGAGGTTCTGCCGATGTTAAACGGTGGGGCCGTATATCTGAACGACATAACCGGTCATATGGAAGTCCGAATTTAGCCGGTTGTTCTACTACTCCCCCCCTAGTATTTCCTCCGGACATTATGTAAATGTGCTGTGTCTGAACGAGGCGTAGAACATGCGGTTAAAATTCACACCTAGTGAGAGGGCGTGTTGATGACGTTTCTTTCGTGCGTCCATGTGGTTAGATCTGACTTAAATGCCAGTGTTATGATGGAGTGGCATAGTGCTGTCCAGAAAATCTCTGACCTGGAAAGATGCAGACATCACGGAGCTACTGTCCATGAGGGCAGACAGCATTTTGATAGAACACATGAAGGGAACGGCAAGAGACGTTGTAGCCTACAACTGCATGGCAAGGCCAAACGAATTCAAAAGACTGAATCACCATAAGCAGAAGGCGCTGAAAAGGCAGTAGCCTACAGCGACGTCGTTGACGACAATAACAGGAGTATTTAATAAATTGTTAGCCAACACGGTTTTCTGTTCATTGATACCTCGCTGAGCTCGCTGATATTTGTTGAGCATATATGCCTAGAGAAAATGAAAACGAAGAAAAGCCAACTTTGTTCCAAGCTCCTTACGTAAAAGCAATAGACACATGGGGAGAGGATGCTTTTGGAAAAAATAAACCATGAAAAACTTCACTGTTATGTTAGTATTTTGTTTATTGCTTAAAAACCTTGTATGATGGCCTTGCAGTCTTGGGTTAGCCTACTGAATTGGCTGGTAGCCTACCATAAAGTTTGTGCATGCTCTCTCTCCAACGCAAACCAGATGTGGGGTTCTATAGCCAAGTAATTCTGGTACATAATGTTGAAAACAGATAAATGTGTTTATTCGAAGCACACATACAAATACTGTTTGCTTACTTGACTAGCCTACTTCAAGTATTAGCCTATGCACAATAGATTTCTCTTCTTTAGCCTACATAATCCATAGGCTACACTTTGTAAACAAAAAGCAGCTGTGACAGGCAGCGGGCGCATATATTCTGCGTCATATCTCGCATCTTGTGAACTCTACAAGCCCCCACCCCTCACTCGACAACCACACGGAGATTTTGTAATGTGCGTCTATGTCGTTCACACATACGTCCGTGTAAGGTCAGTATTAGGTCCGCAGGTTAGCATCATACTTGAATCATTCGAAGGGTAGGACCTCCGTTTGACAAACCTCCGCATGTACTCCGGAGATTATATCTGAAAGCGCTAACAGACAGAAGACAGACAGACACACACACACACACACACACACACACACACACACACACACACACACACACAGACACACACACACACACACACACACACACACAGAGCAGGCTGTAGCTTTTACCAAGAATCCCTGCGCTCATCCAAACCACCGTAATAGATGTGGTGCGTCTACCTCCTTCTCCAGCCGGAGTCGGCTGCTGCTGCTCCTTCATCAAAATCTGGAGGCCGGGGGATCTGGCCGGGGGATCTGGCCTGAGGGGGGAGGTCAGGCAGGGTTGAACTAACTCAGGAGATGCGCAGGAGGCTTTTGTGGCATCTCCAGCAGACATGTTTCACTGCAGGTGTGCTGCAGCGAGGGCTGTACGTCACATGCACAGCGTGGCAGCGCCTGAGCCAGCTACAACAGCTGGGGACCGCTCAGTAACACAACAACACAAGTCTGCACAACCTGGACAAAGCCGCAGCCAGAGTGGACGCCACAGCACAGCACAACATAGACACAGCACAGTACGACACGACACGACACGACACGACACAACACAACACAACACGGCACAACACTACTCAACACAACACAACACAACACAACACAACACAACACACAACACAGCACAACACACAACACAACACAGCACAACACACAACACAGCACAACACAACACAACACAGCACAACACACAACACAGCACAATACACAACACAACACAACACAACACAACACAACACAACACAGAATCACAAGGGGGGTGGGGGTGGGGGTGGGGGGGGGGGGTGAGGACAAGGCTCCAGACTGCCAGCCAAAAACACAACTGTTATCACAAGGTGACAATGTTTCCTTATCTGCTCAACAACAAGCTCTGAATTGGACTGACCAAAGCAAGGCCACTGGCAACGTCACCAGGTTATGCACAAGGCAAACACTGTACTGCACACACACACACAAGGCAAACACTGTACTGCACACACACACACACACACACACACGCGCACACACTCACACATGCACACACACACACACACACACACTCACTCACTCACTCACTCACTCACTCACACACACACACACGCACACACACACACATGCACACACACACACACACACTCACTCACTCACTCACTCACTCACTCACACACACACGCACACACACACACATGCACACACACACACACATGCTCATTGGTACTGCAGAACAGTGACACAATCCATCAGCATTACGCAGTGCCTGTTCTGGACAGATCCTTTGTGTTCGTCTCTTAGTAGAGCGTCTAGTGGAGTGTGCTGACCTTCTGTGACTAAGTCTAAGTTGAATGGTTAAACCGTGTGTGTGTGTGTGTGTGTGTGTCTGAGAGTTGAGTGGTCAAATCCTGTGTGTGTGTGTGTGAGGGATGTCCAGAGGGCACTGGCCCTCGTCAGCCCTGATGCCCTGTAAGCAGGCACATCTTCAGTACCACATGTCTGTCATTTAAACACAACACAGACCGTACAGGATACAGATAAGAGCAGCAGCACAGACTAAGTTGCCTGTTTGTTTGTTTGTTTGCAGTTTATGAAACATTTCCATATTCCATTGTGTTGTGATTATAATCATGATAATGATGATGATGATGGTGATTATTTTCTTTATTATTATTATTATTATTATTATTATTGCATTGTTATGATCACCATTGAATCTGAAATGTCCCAGTTGTCTTGACTGTAGCAGCTGTGTGTTAAAGTAAAGGTCACTTCGAAACACCTCAGCCATCACAGCCAGGAGTATAATGGACTATATATATAGCACTGCTCCTGCCAGGGGAGGACAATGACAGGCTGCTGTGTGTCTCAAAGGGTTGAGTCGGGTTGGGGGCGTTAAGAGAAAGTCAGACTGGTGTGTGTGTGTGTGTGTGTGTGTGTGTCTTAAAGGGGCTGCGTCGGGTTGGGGGCGTTAAGAGAAAGTCAGACTGGTGTGTGTGTGTGTGTGTGTGTGTGTGTGTGTGTGTGTGTGTGTGTGTGTGTGTGTGTGTCTTAAAGGGGCTGCGTCGGGTTGGGGGCGTTAAGAGAAAGTCAGACTGGTGTGTGTGTGTGTGTGTGCGTCGGGTTGGGGGCGTTAAGTGTGAAGGGAGAGCTGGCACCTGCATGCAGGCTTTACGGGGGTGGGGTGGAACACAGATGAGATCGGTTCCTGAGATCTAAGACGAGGAGATCTAAGACGAGGGTAAAAATAAACTGCGATATGAAGACAGTGGCACTGAGAACAATGCTAACCTGCTGTTTAATCGCCAAGTTCCGCTGTAGCGAGGGGAGACTGTGTGTTTGCTTGCTAGGGTGTTTGCATTTGATGTCTCCCGGGCCTGTTACACGTCATATGGCCATCATACGGACTGAGTTCATTGGAACAGTAGGCAGGAATTCTCCAGAACGTTCCATGCGTAAACTACACCCCTATTGAGTTTGTAAACCTGCAGGAGGACAGTGGTCTCCTGTTTCAGATGGCCTCTTTCCTCTGCTTCTCCATGCTTCCCTGTGTCTGGACCCTCAGTAGACTTCTGACCAAACATCCGCGGTGCGAAGTAGAGCGAAGTGGCCCCAGTGCCCTGGATGAAGAACAACTCCTTGGACTCAAGAGGTCTGAAGTAACGGTGGTTTCAAAGAGGAGGATGTTTGGAGTCACTGGTTTTGAAGGAGAGATGCAGTCGATGTTACAAATCACCCAGTTCGAGGAGAGAGAATGAGAGTTGATTGAAGTCGATCGTTGAGGTTGAAAAAGAGAAGGTTTGAGGACGCCGGTTATGGAGGTTAGAGTTTACACATACTGAGGTAACAGGAGAAAGAGACGCTTGTCGATCCTGAGGTGAGTGGAGAGAGATATTTGGAGGTACAGGAGGTATTGAGGGATAAAGAGATGTTTATAAATGTGGAGAGATGTTTGGAAGCCTTGAGGTAGACAGAGATGTTTGAAGATACTGGGCTTTGCCCTAAAGAGAGATGTTTGAGGATACTGGGCTTTGCCCTAAAGAGAGATGTTTGAGGATACTAGGGTAACTAGACCCAGCTGTTGAGAGGTACTGGGGTAACTAGACCCAGCTGTTGAGGGGTACTGGGTAGATTTGTAGGGTAAGTAGAGAGATGTTTAGGTCCTGTGGCGTGGCTGGCCTCTGTGGTAGGAGGTCAGCATGGCTGACGGCTCACTGTGAGAGTGTAGGCCTGGACTCCAACGGGAGACAGACAGGAGGCAGGAATGCATTCCCTGGCAGAGCGGCTGTCCATGCTGACCACACAACTGGCCCGGGTCAACAGCACCGCCGCCAAACAGCACGACCCACCGAGCTCACTCGCTCAGAACTCACTTGCCAAGAATGAAGGTACCATCAGACTGGTCTGGGATTTCTGCGAGTTCTGTTTGCTGCCTTTAATCTGCATATTTCCTTTCACACACACTTACCATCAGATGAACCTATAGGCCAGAATAAAAAGCATTTGCAAAGATGTGCTATTTGTTGTCTGGGTCAGGTCAAATGCACATATGCCCCACGCACACACTCTCACACCTCCCACTCTCTCTCTCACACACACACACACACACACACACACACACACACATACTCTCAGTCCTCCCACGGATCCACCTGGAGCACTGCTCTGCATCCACCCATGTGGGCGTAGCCCAGGAGGGGGTTGGGTGG
>NC_055961.1:3563753-3586253 GCF_018492685.1 Alosa sapidissima
GTGTTTGTGTGTGTGTGTGTGTGTGCCTGCATGAGTGACGTTTCAGACTCTTGGAGCATGGGTAATGACTCTCTCAGGAAAGCCAGAGAGCAGGGTAAGTGGTTGGGGGAGAGGTTCTGTACAAAATGTGCGCGCAGTTGCAGGCAGCTGCGTGTGATTTGAAACAGCATCTTTCTAAACAGGACAGCCGAGCGCTGCCAAAACGCTCTCAGCAACTGACTGCCGCTCGGCGCTATCATAAAATGGGCTGTGCAGCCATAAGTGATCCCAGAACGACTAGGTTGTCCTCACTACAACCAACCACAGGCTAGTATTACAAGATAATCAGTCATGTCATAGGGTATAACACAGTGGATATTATCTCGTTCTGTTTTAAACATCTGGGCGATGAGGTAGAATATTCTACAGACGCAATGAAACCCGGTAACCTACCAACTACACAGAGAGCGCGTGCCCTGCGATGTCTCTGTTTCCTCTACTAACCCAGCTCATCATTTAGGTTCAATTACCGGCGAGGCCGCGAGGACATGTCCGTCAGCGGGGGAGAAAATCAGTGCTGGGGGAATGGTCCGAGTTTGATAGATTGACACCTCTAGCCTCGCCCATCTCCTTCCTCGCCGGCCAGTCCGGCTTATGAGAAACGAGGAGCATTTCAGAGAAAGGAAAGTAGAAAACGCCGGTCGCGTTGCCTATCTCTCCGCACTGCTGGCGGAGAACGCTGACGAATCAGTGCCAAAGTAAGACATCAATCTCTGTTAGCGACCCTGCGCCAAAGCAAATATTTTGACAAATCTTAAAGCAACACCCATATGAAATAAATACGATGTGTAAATTCTTCAGTTTAACTCAAAACTGCGTACTCCACGGACAATAAAAACCGTTACGCTGACAATGAAAGTACAGTTTGCATAAATTAAAGAGAAGCATTGATGCTGCCACTCTTTGTGGATTATATAGAGCAGCTAAATGGGCTTTTTGACATTTAAAGAAAAATGTGTTTGTCATGAAATTGTGTTAACGTTTAATTCGTGCCGTTTGAGCGTTTCAATCTCCTCATCCCCTTGTCTGGGATGCTGCACATCTCCCGAAAGGATGCACGTGCCCGAGCGAGCGGCCCTCTCCGTGCATCTCCATCTGCGCACCATCCACCAAACTCGACAAGCATCAAAAAGAAGTGTCGAAAAGCCGCCGAAACCGTGACAGCTCTGAACTCACCAATCCGTTGGGGATGTCTCCGAGATCACATCGCTGTAGGCAGTGAGCAGGACCTGTCTGTTCGCGGTCAGGTTGACAGCCATTCTTGTGGATAATCCAGCCCGATGCACAGTGAGGCTAGGCAGAGGACGAGAGACTGCAGATTGCCAAGCGAGAGGGAGAGACGCCGAGCACTGGAACAAAGGGCCGCGGCACAGCAGTGCGCTGCACTCCGGTCAGGAAGGCTGCGTGGTCCTAGTGCGCACAATTCAACGGGCAGGCCAGGCGTTAACCCTGCATCCTCTGTGCTCCACTGCTGTTTCTTATTTAAAGTCGGCCACCTTCAGTTCAATACGCGAAACTGTATTTATGGTCACTGTGGTAAACAGGCACACGGTTATTTATTAGACAGTTTGCTGTGATTGTCTACGAACTGAACTGATTAGGACAGTATTGTTGTGGAACAGAAGGACGTGTTTTAATCAGCTCTCCTGGATCGTTTCCAGAAACCAAGCTAATCTAGACTTCCACTGACTGACCAAACTAATCTAGACTCCCACTGACTGACCAAACTAATCTAGACTCCCACTGACTGACCAAGCTAATCTAGACTCCCACTGACTGACCAAACTAATCTTACTCACTCTACAGCCATTATGTCACCCATTCATCAATCAAATATAAACTGGCATAACAGACAGAATAATACTCAAGCAATATTGCTTATTATTTTGGCTATTATGCCAATTTATATTTTACAGTAGGCCTACACACACACACACACACACACACGCATACAGTATATACAGTACAACCCCAAAACAGAAAAAGTTGGGACGTTGTGTAAAATGTAAATAAAAACAGAATGTAATAATATACAAGTCTCGTAAACCCATATTTAGCAGCAAAAAGGACATTTGACAACATATCAAATGTTGAAAATGAAAATTTGGACTATTTCATGGAAAATATATGTTAAATTTGAATTTGGTGCCAGCAACATGTTTAAAAAAATGTTGGGACGGAAGCATGTTTACCACTGTGCTGCTTCACCTCTTCATTTAACACAATTCTGTAAATGTTTAGGAACTGAGGAGGCCATTTGCTACAGTTTTGAGTATGAAATGTTGTCCCATTACTCCCCGATATAGGATTTCAGTTGCTCAACAGTATGGGGTATTCTTAGTCATGCTTTTCATTCCATTATGCACCTAATTGGACTAATTGGACTGATCCTAACGTACTACTTCTTAACTCTACTCATGTAATATTATTTTCCTTTACTTTTTTATACATTTTTTTTTTTTTTTTTTAGTCAGACCTGTGTATCCCTGGGCCCCTTTTTATGTTTCAACTGTTGCCTAACCTCTCATTGCCATGTAAAGCACTTTGGGTCAACTCCTGTTGTGTTTAAATGTGCTATATAAATAAAAGTGACTTGACTTGACAATGTATGCTGGGATGCACACAGTGCCAAAATACATTGTATAAAGTCCAGCATGAATTGCTGTAAGTCAACACTGTAAGCTGCTGAAAACGATAGCAGTGGTACTTCCTCCCTCTCTCTCGTTATTTAATATCTCCATGGTGTTACTAGATTTGATTGGATTTTGAAGGACCTGTCTGTACTCTGTGTTTTGTTGTTTTTATTTAATAAAAAGGTGTTGTTGCATCCTATCACTTCCGTGTGGTTGGTTCCAAATAAATTTCCAGACCATTAACCGCCCGGCCAAGCGAGCAGGCGGAGAGGATCAGATCAGAGCGGAGCAGTGAGGGTCCCTCCTGGCCGCCGCCCGACCCAGACTCCTCTGGGAGGCCTGTTTGTTTTCTGACTGGAGGGGAAGGCTGCTCGCCTACTTGCCTCTCTCCATCTCTCTCTCTCCTCTCTCTTGCCTGTTCGTCTTGCCCCTCTCTCTCTCTCTCTCTCTCTCTCTCTCTCTCTCTCTCTCTCTCTCTCTCTCTCCCACTCCAGGCCTACGCCCCGAAGCCACACAGCCTGGGCCCTGGTCTCTGGCCTCCAAGGACTGGGTGGTTTACAGAGATACCCATCACTGGTACATTTCATAACACTTATTTACAATAGCTGCTTACCAGGAGGGGCGGCACAAGCCGCAGGCGAGAGGGAAAGCTATGGTTGGTATGTACAGTATGTAGGGCTAGCTGTAGGGCTAGCGTACAGTATACCATATGCAGTCCCAGTGTTGTGTTGTCTACAGGGGGGCGGTGGTAGTGTAGTGGTTAAGGAGTTGGGCTAGCGTACAGTATACCATATGCAGTCCCAGTGTTGTGTTGTCTACAGGGAGGGGGGACGTGAGGCGTGAGTGGAATCCTTTCCAAAACAAGCTGCAAAAAAAGCCCTGAATAGATAGAATAGTTGTTGTGGCATACAGGGAAGGCACACATCTTTCTTTGGCAACACTCGCAGGTTTTTACAAGAGTTTTCAAATATCATAGGGTTCTGCACAAACATTGCTGTTTTTGGTGGTAAAAAATAACACTGGCACCTTCACAATGTTGAAGAGGGTATCTTGCATGGTAGTCTTGACCGCTATGCTGGCCGTTGCCCCACAACCTGGTTGTGTGGTAGCCCTGATCCCAGTTATTCATACTGATGATCTTCAGCACAGTCAGGATGCCCGGTGGAATTATGGGTAGTTCCTTCATGCCAAATCCAAACTTGAAGTAACACTGGCCCGAAGCTGTGCCCGACCTGATTCGATACATCCTGGACGGGTGATCAGGGTGATCATGAATGGTATGAAAAAAATAGTTAGAAATCAATGTCATGGTGTGCACCTCTGTTTCATAGTAATGAATGTGAAATGACTCAACTGTCTGTCTATTATTCTTCCAGCAAGTAATGCAAGGAGCTGGGATGTGGTGTCTGCTTGGGGATACTGACTGAGGCATTACTGTCTGAAATACTTCTGCTGAGTGGGGGAGCTGACGCAGAACTTGACTGAGGATAGGAGCAGTGAAGAAAGTGTAGTGCAGTCTAAGTGTGGTGTAAGTGTAGTCTAATTATGGTGTAAGTGTGGTGTAAGTGTAGTGTAAGTGTGGTGTAAGTGTAGTGTAAGTGTGGTGTAATCGGGGTGTGAGTGTAGTGTAATCGTGGTGTAATCGGGGTGTGAGTGTAGTGTAATCGTGGTGTAATCGGGGTGTGAGTGTAGTGTAATCGTGGTGTAATCGGGGTGTGAGTGTAGTGTAATCGTGGTGTAAGTGTGGTGTAAGTGTAGTGTAAGTGTGGTGTAAGTGTAGTGTAAGTGTGGTGTAATCGGGGTGTGAGTGTAGTGTAATCGTGGTGTAATCGGGGTGTGAGTGTAGTGTAATCGTGGTGTAATCGGGGTGTAAGTGTAGTGTAAGTGTGGTGTAAGTGTGGTGTAAGTGTAGTGTAAGTGTGGTGTAAGTGTGGTTACAATACAGTATATTTATTGTGTGGACAATACATTATATGTCAGCAAGCCATCTGTAAAGCCCTATTTTTTCCTCTCATTTTTTAGTTGTTCTAGGTGAAACAACTCTCTCTATCTTTTCACACACACACACACTTACCTCATTTGTCATGATGTGAAACAAACAGATGGGTGATGCAAGCTGGAAGTTGGGGGGGGGGGGTTTGTGACCACTTGGAATTTTTTTGGAATTTCGGCATTGTTAAAGAGAGGGTGGAAAAAAAGGAAGCTCTACCTTTCAAGACATTCCAGGCCTCCTCAAGTACACAGGTCTTGAACAAAGGAGAAGCCTTGCCGTGTGGCACAGAAGAATGGAAGGAAACCTCCAATGTAAATTACAGCTCTTGTTTTGCTTCACGTCTAAACAAACCCTCTTGTATACTCCAGAGTCAAAGCAAAATGACCTAAATGCACTCACGTACACAGAGCCAGCAAGCCATGCAGTGGTGTTACTTGTCTCAAAAAGAATTTCAGTAGGCTGAGGCTTGGTTTGCATGAAGCAGAGGACGAAATGGCTACTCTTCTCTTGGGTTTGGTAATGAAAGAACATTACAGTTGTGTTTTGTATGAAAGAAGTACATATAAATATACACAGTATTGTGTGGGGTAGATTTGCAGTGCTTTGTGCAGAGCGAGAGAGGCCAGCACATAGTGCACAAGCCCAAATAGTGAAGAGAGAGAGAGATAGAGACAGAGAGAGAGAGACAGAGAGAGAGAGGGAGAGAGAGAGAGAGGCCAACACATAGTGCACAAGCCCAAATAGTGAAGAGAGAGAGATAGAGAGATAGAGAGACAGAGAGAGAGAGAGGCAGTGAGAGAGACAGAGAGAGAGAGAGGGAGAGAGAGGCTGTGAGAGAGAGAAAGAGAGAGGCCAGCACAGAGTGCACAAGCCCAAATAGTGGAGGCAGCAGGCAGCCGGTTTTTGGGGGCTGAACAGTAGCGTGCCGTGCAGAAACCCAATCCACATACCAGAGCTGCGGAAATATCGCCCTGGAGAGTGGCTCCGTATCTCAACACACTTACAGAGCGTCCGCAGAGAGGAGCAGAGGCGGGAATGTGATCCGACGAGGGGGGGGGGGGGGGGGGGGGGGGTGCAGAGGCAGACAAAGAGATTCAGGAGGAATCTGCACTGTAACGGGACCCAGAATATCGGTATAACACATGAACTCACACACCGCATACACAGCACAGACCCCGGGTGTAGTCAGATAGCCCAGACACACATACACGTACATTCCTGTGACCCCTCTCTTGTGTGAGTGTGTATGTATGTATGTACACACACACACACACACCACATAGATCCCTTCTCCTATAACACACTCAGCTGTTTGCAGGCTAGCAGCACTGGTAAAAAATGTGGACGGAGAGATGGAATGTGTTCATTTCCTCTCTGGTGCCTTCACCTCAAACCTCTCAGGTCTCCTACTAAAGCCTAATACTCGGGTCTCCTACTGGCCTAATACTCAGGTCTCTCTGTAGTGTCCTACTAAAGCCTGATACTCGGTTTCTCTATAATTCCGTACTCAGGTCTCATCATAGGGTGGAACACATTAAAGTCTTGCTGTGATATCCTGCTGGTCTCTTCATAACGAGAGTACAGAGCTTCTGCAGAAACAGGAACTGGGAGAGGAAGAGGCCAGAAATGGACACATACACACATACACACAGAACTGTTTCTAAGATACCACCTGCTACAATCAGTTATAATGTACCATGTCGATATTATATGCTCCATGTGGAGACTGCCTGTGTCACTAGCATGTGTACCTGTATGTTGTGTTGTGATGTCAGATTAGCATTTGTCCCTGTATGTTGTGATGTCAGATTAGCATGTGTACCTGTATGTTGTGTTGTGATGTCAGATTAGCATTTGTCCCTGTATGTTGTGATGTCCGATTAGCATGTGTATCTGTATGTTGTGTTGTGGTGTGATGTCAGGCGGGGCTATTTACACATATATATTTGAACTTGGTTCAAATTGTATCATAATCTCCTCAAATAATGCAATTTCAGCAACTGGCATTTGCTGAAACTGGAACTATTTTATGTTCGACTGATGCCTGTAAGCTTCTACCTGTATAACAGGTAAACATGAAGGCCTCCAGGGTGACATGTACTGATGCCTGTAAGCCTCTACCTGTATAACAGGCAAACATGTAGGCCTACAGGGTGACATGTACTGATGCCTGTAAGCCTCTACCTGTATAACAGGTAAACAGGTACAGGGTGACATGTGCACCAGTGTTAAAGGGCAGAACGAGTTCTGGCTGCTGGGGCCTGGAAAAGGGGCAATGGGCTACTGAGGTTCCATATGAGCAGCACAAGGCTGGCTGAACAGTACACAGTCAGGATCACATGATACATCCATGGGTTAGAAGACTTCAGTCAGGCCTGGGACCAGTAGATAGCTCCAGCTATGACAATATCTCCATCTAGTGGCCAAATATCATACTGCAGTCAGGCAGGCAGTGTCTTAACATTTAAATCCACACAAATAGCAAATATGTCTGAACTTTATTATAAATACTCAGTGTTAACACACACATAGTTGAAATAAGTCACATACACCCCGACATATTTAATCGACAGGCATTCGACCCCGTAAGAGACTGCTGAAGAGACAAAGGAATGGTTGACAAGTTTGTTCAACAAACACGCGTACTGCTTCACAGGTTTAACAGGATTTCAAAACATTGTGGCACTCGTTCAAGTAAGGAAACCATGTGACAGTTTGGCGCTAGTCTGATGCTCCCCATACACATAAATATAAACATACACCCCCTCCCTCCAAACACACACACAGACTGGATTTAAAGCAACAAATTAATGCCATGTCTAACAAAACGCCTTAAGATCTAAAAAGAAATCACCATGCTGGTACCCTCTCTTTAAACGGTATGAGAAATATATGAAAGTAGTGACAGTAACACTAGGGGAAAGTTATTAGTGAACTACCCATCGACCCAAACCCCCGAGGACTGCTGCGTCAGAGCCGATGAAGGCCACCAGATGTGGAATCAAGCCGCATGACTGAACTGCGGTCAGCTTTTGGTTTTGACGGCTGGGAAGGGTGGAGTATCACTCTGAATTACAAACTAAAAGCAAAAGCGGAGATCATAAGGAGTCTCTCTCGGCTGAAGAGCTTCTCTTGGTTTCAAAAAGGACTCCTTCCCCATCGCTCCAGCTCACAACTGGGTGATGGTGGTTATGATCTAATAAAACAGCAGTAGTTAGTGACCCTTTAAACCAGGTTGCCTGGGGAACGACATTAAACAGGGCCCACTCAAGATAAAATGGCTGTCAAGACACCAGGGAAGATGGGAGACATACTAATCTCTCCTGTTTCCTAAAACAATTTGATATGACAATCAAAACATGTTACAAATAATAATAATAATAATAATAATAACAGTTTCAACTTAAATACAAGGTCAAGAAGGAGTGCAGTGTACCAGAAAAAGATAAAAGTCAGATAAAAAAAATGACTATGGTTTGAACATGCAAAACAGCCTGTAAACTAAACTCTTGAGTTCTACGTTTGAAACTCTGAATGTCTGCACAAACATATCTCCAATAAAAGGTTGGATCAGTATAATAATGTTTAGTAATTAATAGGGTAAAATGAAAAGGTAAAAAGTAGCAGAGAAAGACGGCATCTCTGGAAGCCTAACAGACTTTTCTCCAGTACTACTGAGTCAGGCTGATGCCATCTGGAAATCATTTGTACAGCTTCCCACAAGCCAAACAAGGGCTTCGAAAAGAGATCACGCCGAACCACTGATGCTCGTCATAGAGGAGTTTATAACGGAAATACCCCACATTACCTGACTGACAACACAAGTTACATCTGAGGAGTAAAATAAATAGATCAGTATACTAAAACAACGAGGTGAAAGAAACAAAAACACCAGAACAGTTCAACAGGCCCAGAAAGAAAGAAAGAAAGAAAGAAAGAAAGAAAGAAAGAAAGAAAGAAAGAAAGAAAGAAAGAAAGAAAGAGTGATCCCGTGAATACAAAGGTTAGACAACAACAACAATATCAATAACAACAACAAAAGGCACTACAGTAGTTGGGCAGACCACTCCAACCTGGAAGGGACTGAAATAACGCTGATTCAGATAAATAAAAAAGAACAAGGGAAAAGAAAACACATGTGGAGCAAAATGGCAAAATGGCACAAGTCTTTCGTCTGGACACACACACACACACACACACACACACACACACACACACACACACACACACACATACAAACATGCGCACACACACACACACATACAAACATGCGCACACAGACACATACAAACATGCGCACACACAGGTGTTCAGGCACAAAGGCAATTGTAGAGTCCTATCTCAGCACCAGTAGAGCTGACGTTTACCTTCCCACATGCTGAATGAGACAGTTCAGTAGGAATAGATGGCAAACGTACACGCACACACACACACACACCAGCACACACACGTGCGCTGGCCAATGACAACACAAATACTGTTCCAAACCTGGTTCTGTTCAAAGAATAAAGAATGAATAATGCTTTCGTGTGAAGCTTCTGGAACGTTTTAGTGTTCTTGGAGTCACATGATCCCTTGTCAGACAAACGGAGTAATGCTGAAAGGACAGTTAAATCCCTGTGCAGTGATGGGTCCACTCTGGGTCCACACTCTGCCCACCATCTCATCCTGAAGTCCTCAGAGTTTTCCCACAGGTACTGCGGGGAGGAAAGCAACACCTTCACATGTGACACATGGAGGCGAGGACCTCAGAAAGAGTGATCACCAAAGACAGCACATGACATGATGGATGATGTGTTTGCTCACGTACAGCATCTGAGTGATGGGCTGGAGAAGGGAGTGCAGGAGTGATTGATGCAGGTCTTAATTGGTTGTTTAATTGTTTATTTGTTTGTTTAACTCAGGAGAGTACTGGCGACAGAGTTACAGTGGCTGTGGGGAGGGGAGTCTGGCAGAATGAGTGAAATGAAGGATCCCACCGCATCTCCCTCCCCATTGGCCAGGGCTCGGTCATCGCTGTCACCGTCTGGCACCCCATTGGCCAGTGCCATGTGTTCATCTTTAATGTCTTTCTCACACTTAGCCAGTGTTCTTCCATTAGCCTGAGCATCTTGCTCCCCATTGGCAAGCTTTCTGTGGCTGCCCTCAGCATCTGAATCCACATTGGCCAGCACGCTGTGGTCACTAAGCGCATCTAGCTTCCCATTGGGCAGCACTGCATAGACACCCTGAGTATCTTGTACCCTATTGGCCAGCTGTGTGTGGTCACCTTTGCCATGTTTCAGCTGTTCGCTGGCTACCTCCAGAAGGCTCTTGCCACCGAGCCCTCCGTCCAGTGTTCCCTCCGCACCCCTGCTTTCTGCCGCACCCAGGGCACCGTCCAGCTCTGGTGCAGTACTCCGCTCCTCCACCGTGGGGCAGACTCCAGGCCTGCAGGGGGTGCTGTTGACTCCAGGTAGGGGACTCCCCAGCCCTGCTGCCGAATTCTGCTCCTCCACCACAGGGCTGACTCCAGACCTGCAGGGGGCGCTGTTGACTCCAGGCCTGCAGAGGTCGCTGTTGACTCCAGGCCTGCAGAGGTCGCTGTTGACTCCAGGCCTGCAGAGGTCGCTGTTGACTCCAGGCCTGCAGAGGTCGCTGTTGACTCCAGGCCTGCAGAGGTCGCTGTTGACTCCAGGCCTGCAGAGGTCGCTGTTGACTCCAGGCCTGCAGAGGTCGCTGTTGACTCCAGGTAGGGGACCCCCCAGCCCTGCTGCCGAATTTTGCTCCTCCACCACGGGGCTGACTCCAGACCTGCAGGGGGTGCTGTTGGAGGTGGTTGCTGGTCTTGGGAGCATGTCCTTGGTTTCGGCGGCGTCCGGACCCTTGGCGGCCAGGCGGCGGCTCTCCCTGAGAATCGCTCGGACGCGGCAGGGCAGGCTGAGGTCGGCCGGCTGGTCCTGGAACAGCGGAAAGCGGAACACGCCACCATTGGGCTTCAGCGGGAGTCCGTCTGCGTCCAGCCGCGGCTGCTTGGCAACAGGAGTCCACGACGGGCCGTCGTCTTCGCCGTCGTGCTGCAGTGACAGATCCGTGTCGTCCCCGGCAGACCTCTTGACCCCGCCCCGCCTGCTGAGATTGAGCGGCTCTGCCTGCGTCACCATGGCGACAGTGGTGGGAGAAGGAAGAGGAGAGAGGGTGGGGGAAGAGGAGGGCAGTGAGGAGGACGAGGGTGGTGCAGCCGTTGCCCGTGGTGACTCCAGGTCCTGCGCGAGCGCCGCGGTCAGCCTCTTGGTGAAGTTCTGCACGCACTCGGACCCGAGGCTACCACGCATCAGCTGCCGCACCTGCACGCTGCAGTCCAGCTCCAACGGAAGGATCCGGAGAGGAAGCAGCGGAGACTGCACCGCCCCACCACCACCGCAGACTCCACCCGGAGTGGCCCCGCTGCTCAGAGGCCCCTGGTTCTCTGGCTCCACACACCCAGAGTACTGGTTCTGAGGAGGGGGGTGGGGGTCCTTGCGTGGCCCAGCCGGGGTGGAGGTCACTGGGCTAGCCTGGGCAGACAGCCTGGCCTGTGGGCGCACCAGGGACTGGAGATGCATGCTGGGCACGGGGGTGGAGCTGAGAGGGGTGCCCAGGCCCAGGCGGGTTCTGAACAGGTCCAGAGGGCACAGGCCCTTGGTTGGGCTAAAGACGGCCAGAGAGGCATTGCTGACCAAACCACCGGTGCCCTGGGTCAAACCACCCGTCTGGGACACTGGGGTGACTGGCTCTCTAGGCAATGCTTGGGAGAGACCACTGAACCTGGGTATAGGGGTAGCCAGATCCTGAGGCTCCAGCTTCAACTCCTCTGGCTTGACCGGAGGGGCAGGAAGAGGGGTGGAGGGCAGGAGGGTGGGGTTAGAGGTGGGGGTAGAGGTGTAGGTGGGGGGGCAGGACACGGGGGTGTGGACCTGAGAGTGGAGGGGGGTGCTGTGGTTCTGCTTCTGGGGAACAGCAGGTGGAGCTGGAGCAGGGGGACCCTGAGGAGGAGGGGGAGACAGCGACCCCTGGCTGGGTGGAGGTTTGGCCAGGAGGGGGTGCCGGCCCTGGTTTGCCCTGGCTGCCAAGACTTTCCGTCGGCCTGGTGGGCGCCCTCGTCCCCGGCGTACCACCACCACACCGTCGGCAGTCACCGCCTGCTGCTGAGACAAGGAGACAAGCACCAAGTAAACACTCATCCACATATCAACAATGTAGGAGACAAGTACCAAGTGAACACTCATCCACATATTAACCATGTAGGAGAGGAAGAACATGGTAAATGTACAGTTTACGCACAAGACAAACAAATAACAGTGAAAGAACCTCACAGAGAGAAAAGTTCAACCAAAACACAAGTTGATAAACATTTCATTTCAGTGAGCGTGTCATCATCATATTACTTTTATAATATGATTGTTATAATATGATTATTATAATATATATTATAATATAATTGTCAATATTATAATAATTTCAAATGGCTGCACAAAACAACAGCTTCCTCAGCTGCAACACAGTATCCAGTGGCTTCAGAGAAGTTCCAACACCTCCCCCTAGTGGTGTGGAGGGTGACTGTCTTTTGACCAGAACAAACTTCAGACCTCCTGTTTACATCCATATATCTTCTTATGAACGTATTTTGCAACACACAGAGAGCAGTACAGTGTATAATATGTACAAAAGAAAGGACTGAAAGAAACTTACTGGAGGAGAGACTCCATTTGTCTTCTGCCTTTTGAGGTGGAGGGGAGGGCGCCCCCTCATGGGTTTGATGGGAACCACAGGCTCCTGGGTCTTCGGAGGCTTGGAGCCGCTGTTCATGAACTGCTCATAGGGCAGCATGAGCCTGAGGACAGGGGAAGATACAGGGTGGTGAGGATTTACCTCCCTATGGGGCAGATACAGGGCAGCAGGAGGAGAGGGTGGTGAGGATTTACCTCAGCATGGGGCAGATACAGGGCAGCAGGAGGAGAGGGTGGTGAGGATTTACCTCAGCATGGGGCAGATACAGGGCAGCAGGAGGAGAAGGTGGTGAGGATTTACCACTGTGTTTGTGTCCATTCGGCTGCACTGGATGTGATGCATGTTTGGGTCAGATGACCCATGGCCAGCTCAGTGGGCACATATCCCTCGAGAGGTCCCTGCTACACACACACACACACACACACACACACTTCGAGAGGTCCCTCCTACCCACACACACACACACACACACACACATCCCTCAAAAGGGTACCTCCTACCCAGACACACACACACACACACACCCCTTGTGAGGTACCTCCTACCCACACACACACACACACATCCCTCGAGAGGTACCTCCTACCCACACACACACACACACACACCCCTCGAGAGGTACCTCCTACCCACACACACACACACCCCTTGTGAGGTACCTCCTACCCACACACACACACACCCCTCGAGAGGTACCTCCTACCCACACACACACACACCCCTCAAGAGGTACCTCCTACCCACACACACCCACCCCTGGAGAGGTACCTGCTCCCCACACACACACACACACACCTACCATACCTGCTACCCACAAAGCCATGGCAAACGGCACCCTTACAGCATGAGCAGTAGGCTTCTCATATCGGTGTTCTCGCTCCAGAGGGATTTGGATTTTAAATGACGTGAATGCCTCTGTCTACTGACTGGGTTTTCTCTCATACAGCTAATCGCATTACACTGCCCAGGTTGCCATGGCGACACATGACTGAAATTCCTGTTTGGTGCGAGCCTACAGCCTCGCCAGCTTACTGTAGGTAGTGCAATACTAAAGTGAAGTTGCACTCAGCCACCATACAGATGAGGAAGAAACCAGTGGGGCGGACACACACACAGACACACACCTCTATGTGCAGTTTCACCATCTCAGAGAGGGAAACAAAATGTGTTGAAAGAACATTCTGTAAGACGATGCAACAGTCTTGCCAGGTTTTTTTCAACCTTAGCGCAGCTTGTGTATTGTGTGTGTGTTCAGTGTGGAGGGCCTGGCTTGTGTATTGTGTGTGTGTTCAGTGTGGAGGGCCTGGCTTGTGTATTGTGTGTGTGTTCAGTGTGGAGGGCCTTGCTTGTGTATTGTGTGTGTGTGTTCAGTGTGGAGGGCCTGGCTTGTGTATGTGTGTTCAGTGTGGAGGGCCTGGCTTGTGTATTGTGTGTGTTTTCAGTGTGGAGGGCCTGGCTTGTGTATTGTGTGTGTTTTCAGTGTGGAGGGCCTGGCTTGTGCATTGTGTGTGTTTTCAGTGTGGAGGGCCTGGCTTGTGCATTGCGTGTGTTTTCAGTGTGGAGGGCCTGGCTTGTGTATTGTGTGTGTTTTCAGTGTGGAGGGCCTGGGGGGGTTTCTGAACGGACTTGCACAATTTATCTTTCATCTACACACTGTCAAGTTGGGCTTGATTTTATTGCCCTCACCTTCAATTACAGTACACAACATTTTCCAAAGACATTTTTATTTGAAGACTGCCATTCAAATAGTAGTTTTGGATTACATTAACCCAGTAAAAAAAAACAATCCTATTAAAATGTAGAATATTCCAATCTTAGTGGCATTTATGGCAGTACAGTACATTGTCAACATATACATTTACATCTTAATGGCACTAAAACATCCTATAGGAGTTTTTGCAGCATTTTGTAACATGTACAGAAGTTGCTTGGCAACACACGCCCTAGCTTAGGAGATGGACCGTGGGCGTGAGTCCTTAATCAATCTCTTCTGTGACATATGAATGGAATCTTCTATAAGCAACGTATGCAAACACTGCAGCTGAAATACTGGCTAACGTAAACAGTCGGATTACAGCTGTCGATGGGAGAGATGCCGTCAGTGATTTAGTGTAAAGCTGGGAACAGACCTCCTGATTCGTTCAGTCACACTAGATAGGAGTGAGATGGAGTAGACCTAACCTACAGACGCACTACAGACATAATACAGACGCACTAGATAAGAATGAGATGGAGTAGACCTACTGTAACCTACAGACGCACTAGACTACAGACACACTAGATAGGAATGAGATGGAGTAGACCTAACCTACAGACGCACTACAGACGCACTAGATAGGAATGAGATGGAGTAGACCCACTGTAACCTACAGACGCACTACAGACACACTAGATAGGAATGAAATGGAGTAGACCTAACCTACAGACGCACTAGATAGGAATGAGATGGAGTAGACCTACTGTAACCTACAGACGCACTACAGACACACTAGATAGGAATGAGATGGAGTAGACCTAACCTACAGACGCACTAGACTACAGACACACTAGATAGGAGTGAGATGGAGTAGACCTAACCTACAGACGCACTACAGACACACTAGATAGGAGTGAGATGGAGTAGACCTAACCTACAGACGCACTACAGACATAATACAGACGCACTAGATAGGAATGAGATGGAGTAGACCTAACCTACAGACGCACTAGAATACAGACACACTAGATAGGAATGAGATGGAGTAGACCTAACCTACAGATGCACTACAGACACACTAGATAGGAATGAAATGGAGTAGACCTAACCTACAGATGCACTACAGACACACTAGATAGGAATGAAATGGAGTAGACCTAACCTACAGACGCACTAGATAGGAATGAGATGGAGTAGACCTACTGTAACCTACAGACGCACTACAGACACACTAGATAGGAATGAGATGGAGTAGACCTAACCTACAGACGCACTAGACTACAGACACACTAGATAGGAGTGAGATGGAGTAGACCTAACCTACAGACGCACTACAGACACACTAGATAGGAGTGAGATGGAGTAGACCTAACCTACAGACGCACTAGATAGGAATGAGATGGAGTAGACCTAACCTAGACACACTACAGACGTACTAGATAGGAATGAGATGGAGTAGACCTACTGTAACCTACAGACACACTACAGACGTACTAGATAGGAATGAGATGGAGTAGACCTAACTTACAGACGCACTACAGACACACTAGATAGGAGTGAGATGGAGTAGACCTAACCTACAGACGCACTAGATAGGAATGAGATGGAGTAGACCTAACCTAGACACACTACAGACGTACTAGATAGGAATGAGATGGAGTAGACCTACTGTAACCTACAGACACACTACAGACGTACTAGATAGGAATGAGATGGAGTAGACCTAACTTACAGACACACTACAGACGCTATACAGAGACACTAGATAGGAGTGAGATGGAGTAGACCTAACCTACAGACACACTACAGATGTACTAGATAGGAATGAGATGGAGTAGACCTAACCTACAGACGCACTACAGACACACTACAGACACACTAGATAGGAGTGAGATGGAGTAGACCTAACTTACAGACGCACTACAGACGCTATACAGACACACTAGATAGGAGTGAGATGGAGTAGACCTACCTTACCAGATTTCCCAGCAATCCTTTCAAAATCAGAGGTCTGTTCCCAGCGTAAGGAGACGTGTGTGTGTGTGTGTGTGTGTGTGTGTGTAGGGGGGGGGGGGGGGTGTACCTGTGTGTGTGTGGGAGAGGGGGTATGTTGTGTATCAGGGGTATGGGAGGTCTGTTCTCAGCGTAAGTAGACGTGGCGGGGGCTGGACTTACCTCTCGTAGTGTCTCTGGGTGCAGGTGAGGTGTATGTGTGTGCGTGGGCGTGTGCGCGTGTGTGTGTGTGTGTGTGCTGGACTCACCTCTCGTAGTGTCTCCGGGTGCAGGTGGCGGCGCTGGTGCTCCCAGGACTCCCACCCAGCTCATTATACACCGCCTTCCACATGCGCTGCGTCGTCACCTGCACACACACACACACACGCACACACGCACACGCACACGCACACGCACACACACACACTCCTTTACTTCACTGAACACAACCTCTCACTCCCCGGAATGCACGCACGCACTCTTTCTTCATGGTCACACTATACCTGCTCTGGGGGTCTCAGACCTTAGTGTACTGCTTTGGATTATGGGCAATGTAGTTGCACTCAGTTAGCTATGCATTTTCACCATCATTCATTATCAGGTTCAAATAATTATCATAACCCCTGATTGGTGAGGTGGTTTGTTACATATTCTTTCAATATATTTTCAGAATGAATTCTGATTTAAAGTTATTGGAAAGACGCCAACCAATCACACTTTCCAATTCAGAATGGTAGGCCCGCCCCACCTAGTTACTGTTGCCCAGCAACTTGTAGTTCGTAGCTCAAGTCCGAAATGACAACTGACCAGCACCGCGCTAACTGCGCTACAGACTCTCCTCTCTCACTCACAGGCAAGAAGAGTTTGACAGAGTTCATATATGCAAATAGTGAGCAATGTGATCCAAAGTTGGCTGATTTCTGCTGATTTCTACATGGTCTGTGACTAATAGCTTGGACGAAAACATATTCATTCACCTAACGTTAGAAGAACACACTTGTTGGGTTGTAGCCAAATTAGGATACTAATGACTGTAGCCTATCATGTTTTGTTATAAGCCTAATGATAACAAAACATTTTTATAATAAATGACATGCCTTCTCTGTTGGCAATGGCAAGTCAAGGAGGATAAAATAGGCCACTAGGCAAAAAGTGAGAGAGAACCCGCGACGCTTTGTGTTCACAAAACCCACACTACTACCCTACTGCCGAGGTGCCCACAATACCGTGCCCAGGCTACTACCCTACTGCCAAGGTCCCAACACTACTACCCTACTGCCGAGGTGTGTGTTTGTGGTTTGTTGGTGTCTGGTGTGTGTGTGTGTTGTTGGTGTGGTGCATGTGTGTGTGTGTGTTGTTGGTGTGGTGCATGTGTGCGTGTTGTTGGTGTGGTGCATGTGTGTGTGTGTGTTGTTGGTGTGGTGCATGTGTGCGTGTGTGTTGCTGGTGTGGTGCATGTGTGCGTGTGTGTGTTGTTGGTGTGGTGCATGTGTGCGTGTGTGTGTTGTTGGTGTGGTGCATGTGTGCGTGTGTGTTGTTGGTGTGGTGCATGTGTGTTGTTGGTGTGGTGCATGTGTGTGTGTGTGTGGGTGTGTGTGTGTGTGTGTGTGGGTGTGTGTGTGTGTGTGTGTCTGTCCATTTCTGCTGACTCACGTTTTCATAGCCTCCCAGCCTCTTGACAACGGAATACATGAGGAAGAGGTCAACTGTGGGACAGAAGACAAAGTGACCAGTAAGAGAAAGAACAAATGTTTAAACACATTAAATATAATCAAAGCAGAGTCATTCCGTGTCAAATCAGATAAGGTTGTTGCTGCACCGTCTCAGATTTTTTTCAAACCTTGTCTATCAGCAATGGGTCCTAAAACCAAGGCCTGTGAAATATTTCTGTGCAAATCTTATGTCTTCATATCTTTTTCAGACCTTGAAATTCTTTCATTTTTACAGCTTGAAAAACACGTGCCATGTTTGGGCATTAATATCTTGACAAATATTTTCCCTAACCTCCAAATATTTTCTAGGGTGGAAGACCAACTCATAAAAGGCATGATTGTGTAAACAATTTAGTCATTAATTCATCAGATGTCATCCACATCAGATGACCATGACAATAATAAGGATAAAACAAGGCATGTTTGTATTTTTGTGTCATTTTAAAGCAACTGGAATGGTATGTGGGGTAGCTAATGGGACCATAAAATCTATGTGGAAATAGCTAAGTATATAGACATTTAAGTTTGTAAATAGGGATGGGCATCGTTAAGAAATTATCGATATTGATGCCATTGTTGAGTCTGCTTGTCGATGCGATTCCTTATCGATTCCCATATCGATTCCTGTACCATTTGCTAAACACTTATAGGACGGCTTTGAGAGTTATTAGCTTTGAATGTCTAATTTAAAGTGGTTTTAGAGAATGAATTTCAAGTGTGCAATAACAATACAGAAGTTGAATACTTTAAAATTTCTAAAAAAGTATACATTTGTAAAACAAAGCTTTGTATTGGAATCGTTAGTGGAATCGTTAACGTTTGGATGTGTACGATTCCGATGGATCGGAACATTTGGAACCGGTTCCTTACCGATACCTAGAACCGATTCCCAAGCCTATTTGTAAAGTACCAATATTGTACCAAGTCCCATTCACAGAATAAATGAATGTAGTTACAGGTGTTTTGGGAATACCAAAATAAACATTTACAATAAACAATAGATTTTAGCGCCCCCTCAGGTAAAACACAGCATAGCATCTTGCTCCTTTTATAATGGTATTATGTTCCCAAAACACCTGTAACTACATGCATTTATTCTGTGAATGGGACTTGGTACAATATGTGTACTTTACACATTAAATATCCATATACTTAGCTATTTCCACATAGATTTGTATGGTCCTACCAGCTACCCCACATACCATTTCAGCTGCATGAAAATGACAAACATGCCTTGTTTCATCCTTATTATAGTCATGGCCTTTTGTTTTGGAAACTTCACATTTTGGGACAACATTAACAAAGGATTATATTTCTAGAGAAAGTACTGATTGATGGCAGGTGTGTCACAATAAAGGAGTTTTGAGACCCTCAATATCACTTTTTTTCCATGTTTTTTTTCTGAAACTAGGGACTTCTATAAAATCCCCACAACAACAACGACGACGACGACTTGTGTGGCGTGACGGTGAGGTACTCACTCTTCTTGAAGCCCAGGTTGGGCACCTTGCTGATGGGTGATCCCTGGCGCTCCATGAAGCTGAAGAGCTGATCTAGAAACAGCTGTTCCTCGGGGTGATGCAGCCAACCGCCTGCCCACTGGAGCTCTGCACTGCCCAGCACGTTCTCCTGCAGGGGAGCCAGCAGTCAACATGTCAACAACATCAACAATTTGCAATTCTATAATGCTTGATCAAGGCACCCAGAGTCCTCTACATTGTAGAGGGAACCCCACTAACCACTACTATTCATCAGACAACACAGACTTAGCACAGCAAGTTTGCACTGAAGAACACACTTCAGGAACACTTGAAGAGGCGTTTACTTGGGCAGTTAGCCTACAGAGACTTTACAGATGGTCTGGTGAAATTCAAGTTCAGTCTTTAAAATGTTGGTTGAGCAACTACAGATCATTAGCTTAACCAACGTACTCACAAAACATCACCCTAATGTCTACTCTGATGAAAGGAAGGGACTATTATAGAATTCAGTCATTCAGGGATAGACTCGTCTTGAATGCAACTACCAATACTAGTTATATAGCTACAGTCACCCTCATTAGGAGGGAGGAAGACATTTTAGAATATTTTAAAGAAAGAAACTACGCAAGGCCGCTTTAAGGGTGCGTGTCTATGATTAAGGGCGTGTGTCTGTCTATGATGAAGGGCGTGTGTGTGTGTCTGATTAAGGGTGTGTGTCCGTATTGCATTTTTCTCTGGCAGGAGAGCGCTGGCAGTGTCCAGGGCCTGAGTAACGATGACAACACCAGCGGCCTTTCAGCACAGCTCAGAGAGTTTGCATTACAAGCACTCGGCTCAGACACGCAAAAAAGGCAGAGCAAGCTTTAAAAAAAAAAAAAAATTAGAAATAAATATATACTGTAAATAAGTCAAATAACAGACACAGGGTGGGTGCAGTATAATTAATATAAATATTATTTCCTCCTCGGCATCTGCTTTTTCATCATTGGGAATAATTGAAACAAAAACCAAAAAGGATCCTGACAGTCAGGAAAAAGGCTATACAGACAGCCTACATGACAGCCCACAGCCTACATGACCGCAATGAACTGTGACATCATTATCATTTCCTCTATTCTACAGTCACAGAAGGAGATGTGTGATTGGACAATATTCTATTCTACAGTCACAGAAGGAGACGTGTGATTGGACATTACATTCATCCGCTCCATCCACGACTCGGACTGCTGGCCGGTAGGCTGCTCGGGCACTTTGGGATATCGGCCTCGACGCTTACGAGGCCTTCCTTTCAAACGGATAGAGGAGAACCCTGCAGTACAGACACAGAGAGAGAGAGAGAGAGAGAGAGAGAGAGAGAGAGAGAGAGAGAGAGAGAGAGAGAGAGAGAAAGAAAGAAAGAAAGAAAGAAAAAGAAAGAGAATATTTCAAGTTGTACAGCTAGGAGAGGAGGAAGACTGTGCAATACTAGTTGCATAAAGAACAGTCACCACACTGTGACACATGTGGATGCAGACCAACTTAATTCACATACTGAAACATCTCACATCCTCCCCCACACACACACACGCAAGCATACTCACCTACACACACACACATGTGTACATGAATATGCCAACCTATGCATTATGAAGGGTAACCATGTTTATATACAGTTACGTGCAGAATAATAGCAGTGCGTTTTAAAAAAATAATAAAGCTCAAAATCCTTAGAATAGCTGTTAATTCCATAATATCAATGCATTGGGAACACTGCACATTCAATTTCAAATCAAAACATGACCAAAATTGATGAGAGTTGTGTTATACCTTTACAGAAAGTGAAGAAAAAGGAATGTTAGACTGTTCAAAAAAATAGCAGTGTTTGCATTTTTCTTTACAAACTCGAACATTTACTGTATAAACTGAAAAAACTTTGAACTTTGGTCTCTGCATTTATCCCAATCCGTAAATTAGTGAAACACACTCAGCACACAGTGAACACACAGTGAGGTGAAGCACACACTAATCCCGGCGCAGGAACGGCACTTCAGCCGTTCCTACTGTTCGGGGTTCGAACCGGCAACTCTCAGGTCACAGGTCCGAAGTGCTAACCAGTAGGCCACGGCTGCCCATTCAGTGATACCATGTGAACAGGTATTCCAGCCCAGGACGATTGAATTACATTTCACAATTCCTCTGCATTTCTGGGTTTTGCCTCAGAAGCAGCATTTTTGAGATCACCCCACAAGTTTTCTATAGGATTGAGGTCTGGGGATCAGGCTGGCCACTCCATAACGTCAATCTTGTTAGTCTGGAACCAAGACTTTGCTCGCTTACTGGTGTGTTTTGGGTCATTGTCTTGTTAAAACACCCATTTCAAAGGCATTTCCTCCACAGCATAAGACAACATGACCTCTTCAAATATTTTGATGTATTGAAACTGATCCATGATCTCTGTTGTGCGATAAATAGGTCCAACACCACAGTATGAGAAACATCCCCATAACATGAATTGTGCACCAACATGCTTTACTGTCTTCAGTATACTGTGGCTTGAATTCAGTGCATGTGGGTCGTTGGACAAACTGTCTGCGGCCCCCATGCACTGAATTCAAGCCACAGTACTGTGAAGACAGTGTGGCTCATGGCTCAGTGGCGAACCACACCGAGTTCTCCCTCTTATGTGTTTACCCTTCTTGTGTTGTCACGCAAACCAAGACCTGACATGCTTTACTAACTCACAAAAAACAGTTTCCCTCCAGAAACAATAAAGCACCCTTCTATCTATCTATCTATCTATCTATCTGTAGCACATTTGAATTGAATTGAAAAAGTATCAAATAAACATTTTGTAAAGAATTCAGCACATAAATGTAATGTTTTTAAAGAATTCAGCACATAAACATATTTTTTTAAACATAATTTTTGTAAAGAATTCAGCACATAAACGTAATGTTTTTAAAGAATTCAGCACATTAAAGAAATGTTTTTAAAGAATTCAAAACATAAACGTAATGTTTTTAAAGCATTCAGCACATAAACGTAATGTTTTTAAAGCATTCAGCACATAAACGTAATGTTTTTAAAGAATTGAATTCAGCACATAAACGTAATTCTTTTAAAGAATTCAGCACATAAACGTAATGTTTTTAAAGAATTCAACACATAAACATAATTCTTTTAAAGAATTCAGCACATAAACGTAATTGTTTTAAAGAATTCAGCA